>NW_028295256.1:0-253079 GCF_964341445.2 Mesoplodon mirus
CAGTCACAGCAGAGATTGCCACACCCACTCCCTCAGTGAGGGCAGTGTTCCAACCTCCCTCAGCCCCGCCCCCTCTCCGCAGGTTACCATGGACTACAGAGGCTGCATTCTGAGGCCAGGGCGTTCCGAGAATGCCAAGGGCAGACATGATGACCTTAAATGATTTCCTCTTGTGTCAGTTTTGGTAAACTTTAGGAGCTAGGAAATGGTCCACTTTCCAGAAATGTTCAAATTTACTGGCATTTCATATATTCTCTGCTCTAACATTGTCCTGACTCTTTCTGTATATTCTTTACTTATGTTTTTGTTTTCCTTAATCAAAGTGTGTCTTTTAAATCTTTTCAAAGAAGATTCTTTGGACTTACTAAATCACCTGAATTTTATACGTTTTCTGTTGTATTAAGTTCTGCTCATATCTTTATTTATCTTTGTTCTATGTTCTCAGGGTTTATTGTTTTCATCTTCTGATGTCAATTAAAACACTTGGTTATTCATTTTAATAAATCTTTTTACTTATAAAGATTTGAACTTTTGAAGATTCCAGCTTACTTGTACGTTTCTAAGGGTCAGGTTCTCTCCACTGTTGCCGGCCTAAGGCTTAGTTCACCATATAGCAATGAATATATTGACCTATTTTCCCCTCGACTTTCTGTGATCCACTACATCTCACCTTTCTTTGCAGACAAGCCATTTGAAATACCCTTAACTTATTTCACAGCCAATAAGGCTTTGAAATAATGTGTATTTTTTAGAGAAATCTTCTTATATAATTAGGCAGAAAATCTGACCTGCCATAGTTTTCAAAACAGCATAATTTCACTCTTCTCAATGATTAATCTGTTGTATTACACAACCTTTGTGTATTTAGCTTTATCAATGACATGTCCTTTAAAAATGTTTTAGAGATCCTACCAGTCTTTGAAAACATCCTCGTGCCTTGTTTCAGTTCCAGTTTATGTATATTTTCTGCCTTGCACCCGATTATTCCTACATCTGATGGATGGCCTTGGGAATCTAATTCTGGTATTGATTGTTTTGGCTGATTGTCTCCCCTTGTAGCTGCTTTCTTCATTATTGTGTAAATTTAGATCATGAGCTCATGTTTAGCTAAACAGCTGACCTTGTAAGAGGCTAAGGTGTGAACGCTCGTAAGTTTCAGAAGAAAGACGGCAAAGATTTATTTGTTTCCCTCCAATGAGTGGCCCTCAAGGACCCAGTTTTCTACAAGTGTTGGTCCAATACTCCCTCTAGAGGCAGGGGACTCCGACAGGGCTGGTTTGAGGCCCCCGATCTGGGGCAATGGCAGTTGGCGGCCTGTGGCCCGGGCAGGAGCCACTCCGCGTGTTTCCCAGGGACCCATCTGCCTGTGAGCCTCGGTCACCTGGCAGGAAGCTACGATGCCCAGACCTATGCTTAGCTGTGCAGCGAGGTGTACTGCGCGGACAGGTTCCACACACACTTCAAGTAAGAGGGCGGCCTGAGTGGAAAGGTGAGAGTTTGGGCAGCTGTGCAGACAAAGAAAGCACCCTTTGGCCTGGGCCTAAATGCTTGTGACACTCCACTGGGCCTGCCGGGCTCTGAGGGCCCTGCCCTGGGCCCCCTGCTCCCCTGCCCTTTGTTCAGTCACAGCAGAGATGGCCACACCCACTCCCTCAGTGAGGGCAGTGTTCCAACCTCCCTCAGCCCCGCCCCCTCTCCGCAGGTTACCATGGACTACAGAGGCTGCATTCTGAGGCCAGGGCGTTCCGAGAATGCCAAGGGCAGACATGATGACCTTAAATGATTTCCTCTTGTGTCAGTTTTGGTAAACTTTAGGAGCTAGGAAATGGTCCACTTTCCAGAAATGTTCAAATTTACTGGCATTTCATATATTCTCTGCTTTAACATTGTCCTGACTCTTTCTGTATATTCTTTACTTATGTTTTTGTTTTCCTTAATCAAAGTGTGTCTTTTAAATCTTTTCAAAGAAGATTCTTTGGACTTACTAAATCACCTGAATTTTATACGTTTTCTGTTGTATTAAGTTCTGCTCCTATCTTTATTTAACTTTTTTCTATGTTCTCAGGGTTTATTGTTTTCATCTTCTGATGTCAATTAAAACACTTGGTTCTTCATTTTAATAAATCTTTTTACTTATAAAGATTTGAACTTTTGAAGATTCCAGCTTACTTGTACGTTTCTAAGGGTCAGGTCCTCTCCATTGTTGCCGGCCTAAGGCTTAGTTCACCATATAGCAATGTATATATTGACCTATTTTCCCCTCGACTCTCTGTGATCCCCTACATCTCACCTTTCTTTGCAGACAAGCCATTTGAAACACACTTAACTTATTTCACAGCCAATATGTCTTTGAAATAATGTGTATTTTTTAGAGAAATCTTCTTATATAATTAGGCAGAAAATCTGACCTGCCATAGTTTTCAAAACAGCATACTTTCACTCTTCTCCATTATTAATCTGTTGTATTACACAACCTTTGTGTATTTAGCTTTATCAATGACATGTCCTTTAAAAATGTTTTAGAGATCCTACCAGTCTTTGAAAACATCCTCGTGCCTTGTTTCAGTTCCAGTTTTATGTATATTTTCTGCCTTGCACCCGATTATTCGTACATCTGATGGATGGCCTTGGGAATCTAATTCTGGTATTGATTGTTTTGGCTGATTGTCTCCCCTTGTAGCTGCTTTCTTTATTATTGTGTAAATTTAGATCATGAGCTCATGTTTAGCTAAACAGCTGACCTTGTAAGAGGCTTAGGTGTGAACGCTCGTAAGTTTCAGAAGAAAGACAGCAAAGATTTATTTGTGTCCCTCCAATGAGTGGCCCTCAAGGTCCCCGTTTTATACAAGTGTTGGTCCAATACTCCGTCTAGAGGCAGGGGACTCAGACAGGGCTGCTTTGCAGCCCCCGATCTGGGGCAGGGGCAGTGGGCGGCCTGTGGCCCGGGCAGGAGCCTCTCCGTGTGTGTCCCAGGGACCCATCTGCCTGTGAGCCTCGGTCACCTGGCAGGAAGCTACGATGCCCAGACCTATGCTTCGCTGTGCAGCGAGGTGTACTGCGCGGACAGGTTCCACACACACTTCAAGTAAGAGGGCGGCCTGAGTGGAAAGGTGAGAGTTTGGGCAGCTGTGCAGACAAAGAAGGCGCCCTTGGGCCTGGGCCTAAATGCTTGTGACACTCCACTGGGCCTGCCGGGCTCTGAGGGCCCTGCCCTGGGCCCCCTGCTCCCCTGCCCTTTGTTCAGTCACAGCAGAGATGGCCACACCCACTCCCTCAGTGAGGGCAGTGTTCCAACCTCCCTCAGCCCCGCCCCCTCTCCGCAGGTTACCATGGACTACAGAGGCTGCATTCTGAGGCCAGGGCGTTCCGAGAATGCCAAGGGCAGACATGATGACCTTAAATGATTTCCTCTTGTGTCAGTTTTGGTAAACTTTAGGAGCTAGGAAATGGTCCACTTGACAGAAATGTTCAAATTTACTGGCATTTCATATATTCTCTGCTCTAACATTGTCCTGACTCTTTCTGTATATTCTTTACTTATGTTTTTGTTTTCCTTAATCAAAGTGTGTCTTTTAAATCTTTTCAAAGAAGATTCTTTGGACTTACTAAATCACCTGAATTTTATACGTTTTCTGTTGTATTAAGTTCTGCTCATATCTTTATTTAACTTTTTTCTATGTTCTCAGGGTTTATTGTTTTCATCTTCTGATGTCAATTAAAACACTTGGTTCTTCATTTTAATAAATCTTTTTACTTATAAAAATTTGAACTTTTGAAGATTCCAGCTTACTTGTACGTTTCTAAGGGTCAGGTCCTCTCCACTGTTGCCGGCCTAAGGCTTAGTTCACCATATAGCAATGTATATATTGACCTATTTTCCCCTCGACTTTCTGTGATCCCCTACATCTCACCTTTCTTTGCAGACAAGCCATTTGAAACACACTTAACTTATTTCACAGCCAATAAGGCTTTGAAATAATGTGTATTTTTTAGAGAAATCTTCTTATATAATTAGGCAGAAAATCTGACCTGCCATAGTTTTCAAAACAGCATAATTTCACTCTTCTCAATGATTAATCTGTTGTATTACACAACCTTTGTGTATTTAGCTTTATCAATGACATGTCCTTTAAAAATGTTTTAGAGATCCTACCAGTCTTTGAAAACATCCTCGTGCCTTGTTTCAGTTCCAGTTTTATGTATATTTTCTGCCTTGCACCCGATTATACCTACATCTGATGGATGGCCTTGGGAATCTAATTCTGGTATTGATTGTTTTGGCTGATTGTCTCCCCTTGTAGCTGCTTTCTTTATTATTGTGTAAATTTAGATCATGAGCTCATGTTTAGCTAAACAGCTGACCTTGTAAGAGGCTTAGGTGTGAACGCTCGTAAGTTTCAGAAGAAAGACGGCAAAGATTTATTTGTGTCCCTCCAATGAGTGGCCCTCAAGGACCCCGTTTTCTACAAGTGTTGGTCCAATACTCCGTCTAGGGGCAGGGGACTCAGACAGGGCTGCTTTGCCGCCCCCGATCTGGGGCAGGGGCAGTGGGCGGCCTGTGGCCCGGGCAGGAGCCTCTCCGCGTGTGTCCCAGGGACCCATCTGCCTGTGAGCCTCGGTCACCTGGCAGGAAGCTATGATGCCCAGACCTATGCTTAGCTGTGCAGCGAGGTGTACTGTGCGGACTGGTTCCACACACACTTCAAGTAAGAGGGCGGCCTGAGTGGAAAGGTGAGAGTTTGGGCAGCTGTGCAGACAAAGAAAGCGCCCTTTGGCCTGGGCCTAAATGCTTGTGACACTCCACTGGGCCTGCCGGGCTCTGAGGGCCCTGCCCTGGGCCCCCTGCTCCCCTGCCCTTTGTTCAGTCACAGCAGAGATGGCCACACCCACTCCCTCAGTGAGGGCAGTGTTCCAACCTCCCTCAGCCCCGCCCCCTCTCCGCAGGTTACCATGGACTACAGAGGCTGCATTCTGAGGCCAGGGCGTTCCGAGAATGCCAAGGGAAGTCATGATGACCTTAAATGATTTCCTCTTGTGTCAGTTTTGGTAAACTTTAGGAGCTAGGAAATGGTCCACTTGACAGAAATGTTCAAATTTACTGGCATTTCATATATTCTCTGCTCTAACATTGTCCTGACTCTTTCTGTATATTCTTTACTTATGTTTTTGTTTTCCTTAATCAAAGTGTGTCTTTTAAATCTTTTCAAAGAAGATTCTTTGGACTTACTAAATCACCTGAATTTTATACGTTTTCTGTTGTATTAAGTTCTTCTCCTATCTTTATTTAACTTTTTTCTATGTTCTCAGGGTTTATTGTTTTCATCTTCTGATGTCAATTAAAACACTTGGTTCTTCATTTTAATAAATCTTTTTACTTATAAAGATTTGAACTTTTGAAGATTCCAGCTTACTTGTACGTTTCTAAGGGTCAGGTCCTCTCCATTGTTGCCGGCCTAAGGCTTAGTTCACCATATAGCAATGTATATATTGACCTATTTTCCCCTCGACTTTCTGTGATCCCCTACATCTCACCTTTCTTTGCAGACAAGCCATTTGAAATACCCTTAACTTATTTCACAGCCAATAAGGCTTGGAAATAATGTGTATTTTTTAGAGAAATCTTCTTATATAATTAGGCAGAAAATCTGACCTGCCATAGTTTTCAAAACAGCATAATTTCACTCTTCTCAATGATTAATCTGTTGTATTACACAACCTTTGTGTATTTAGCTTTATCAATGTCATGTCCTTTAAAAATGTTTTAGAGATCCTACCAGTCTTTGAAAACATCCTCGTGCCTTGTTTCAGTTCCAGTTTATGTATAATTTCTGCCTTGCACCCGATTATTCCTACATCTGATGGATGGCCTTGGGAATCTAATTCTGGTATTGATTGTTTTGGCTGATTGTCTCCCCTTGTAGCTGCTTTCTTCATTATTGTGTAAATTTAGATCATGAGCTCATGTTTAGCTAAACAGCTGACCTTGTAAGAGGCTTAGGTGTGAACGCTCGTAAGTTTCAGAAGAAAGACGGCAAAGATTTATTTGTGTCCCTCCAATGAGTGGCCCTCAAGGACCCCGTTTTCTACAAGTGTTGGTCCAATACTCCCTCTAGAGGCAGGGGACTCAGACAGGGCTGCTTTGCGGCCCCCGATCTGGGGCAGGGGCAGTGGGCGGCCTGTTGCCCGGGCAGGAGCCTCTCCGCGTGTGTCCCAGGGACCCATCTGCCTGTGAGCCTCGGTCACCTGGCAGGAAGCTACGATGCCCAGACCTATGCTTAGCTGTGCAGCGAGGTGTACTGCAAGGACAAGTGCCACACACACTTCAAGTAAGTGGGCGGCCTGAGTGGAAAGGTGAGAGTTTGGGCAGCTGTGCAGACAAAGAAAGCGCCCTTTGGCCTGGGCCTAAATGCTTGTGACACTCCACTGGGCCTGCCGGGCTCTGAGGGCCCTGCCCTGCGCCCCCTGCTCCCCTGCCCTTTGTTCAGTCACAGCAGAGATGGCCACACCCACTCCCTCAGTGAGGGCAGTGTTCCAACGTCCCTCAGCCCCGCCCCTTCTCCGCAGGTTACCATGGACTACAGAGGCTGCATTCTGAGGCCAGGGCGTTCCAAGAATGCCAAGGGCAGACATGATGACCTTAAATGATTTCCTCTTGTGTCAGTTTTGGTAAACTTTAGGAGCTAGGAAATGGTCCACTTGACAGAAATGTTCAAATTTACTGGCATTTCATATATTCTCTGCTCTAACATTGTCCTGACTCTTTCTGTATATTCTTTACTTATGTTTTTGTTTTCCTTAATCAAAGTGTGTCTTTTAAATCTTTTCAAAGAAGATTCTTTGGACTTACTAAATCACCTGAATTTTATACGTTTTCTGTTGTATTAAGTTCTGCTCCTATCTTTATTTAACTTTTTTCTATGTTCTCAGGGTTTATTGTTTTCATCTTCTGATGTCAATTAAAACACTTGGTTCTTCATTTTAATAAATCTTTTTACTTATAAAGATTTGAACTTTTGAAGATTCCAGCTTACTTGTACGTTTCTAAGGGTCAGGTCCTCTCCATTGTTGCCGGCCTAAGGCTTAGTTCACCATATAGCAATGTATATATTGACCTATTTTCCCCTCGACTTTCTGTGATCCCCTACATCTCACCTTTCTTTGCAGACAAGCCATTTGAAACACACTTAACTTATTTCACAGCCAATATGTCTTTGAACTAATGTGTATTTTTTAGAGAAATCTTCTTATATAATTAGGCAGAAAATCTGACCTGCCATAGTTTTCAAAACAGCATAATTTCACTCTTCTCAATGATTAATCTGTTGTATTACACAACCTTTTTGTATTTAGCTTTATCAATGACATGTCCTTTAAAAATGTTTTAGAGATCCTACCAGTCTTTGAAAACATCCTCGTGCCTTGTTTCAGTTCCAGTTTGATGTATATTTTCTGCCTTGCACCCGATTATACCTACATCTGATGGATGGCCTTGGGAATCTAATTCTGGTATTGATTGTTTTGGCTGACTGTCTCCCCTTGTAGCTGCTTTCTTTATTATTGTGTAAATTTAGATCATGAGCTCATGTTTAGCTAAACAGCTGACCTTGTAAGAGGCTTAGGTGTGAACGCTCGTAAGTTTCAGAAGAAAGACGGCAAAGATTTATATGTGTCCCTCCAATGAGTGGCCCTCAAGGTCCCCGTTTTCTACAAGTGTTGGTCCAATACTCCGTCTAGAGGCAGGGGACTCAGACAGGGCTGCTTTGCGGCCCCCGATCTGGGGCAGGGGCAGTGGGCGGCCTGTTGCCCGGGCAGGAGCCTCTCCGCGTGTGTCCCAGGGACCCATCTGCCTGTGAGCCTCGGTCACCTGGCAGGAAGCTACGATGCCCAGACCTATGCTTAGCTGTGCAGAGAGGTGTACTGCGCGGACAGGTTCCACACACACTTCAAGTAAGAGGGCGGCCTGAGTGGAAAGGTGAGAGTTTGGGCAGCTGTGCAGACAAAGAAGGCGCCCTTGGGCCTGGGCCTAAATGCTTGTGACACTCCACTGGGCCTGCCGGGCTCTGAGGGCCCTGCCCTGGGCCCCCTGCTCCCCTGCCCTTTGTTCAGTCACAGCAGAGATGGCCACACCCACTCCCTCAGTGAGGGCAGTGTTCCAACCTCCCTCAGCCCCGCCCCCTCTCCGCAGGTTACCATGGACTACAGAGGCTGCATTCTGAGGCCAGGGCGTTCCGAGAATGCCAAGGGCAGACATGATGACCTTAAATGATTTCCTCTTGTGTCAGTTTTGGTAAACTTTAGGAGCTAGGAAATGGTCCACTTGACAGAAATGTTCAAATTTACTGGCATTTCATATATTCTCTGCTCTAACATTGTCCTGACTCTTTCTGTATATTCTTTACTTATGTTTTTGTTTTCCTTAATCAAAGTGTGTCTTTTAAATCTTTTCAAAGAAGATTCTTTGGACTTACTAAATCACCTGAATTTTATACGTTTTCTGTTGTATTAAGTTCTGCTCCTATCTTTATTTAACTTTTTTCTATGTTCTCAGGGTTTATTGTTTTCATCTTCTGATGTCAATTAAAACACTTGGTTATTCATTTTAATAAATCTTTTTACTTATAAAGATTTGAACTTTTGAAGATTCCAGCTTACTTGTACGTTTCTAAGGGTCAGGTCCTCTCCGTTGTTGCTGGCCTGAGGCTTAGTTCACCATATAGCAATGTATATATTGACCTATTTTCCCCTCGACTTTCTGTGATCCACTACATCTCACCTTTCTTTGCAGACAAGCCATTTGAAATACCCTTAACTTATTTCACAGCCAATAAGGCTTTGAAATAATGTTTATTTTTTAGAGAAATCTTCTTATATAATTAGGCAGAAAATCTGACCTGCCATAGTTTTCAAAACAGCATAATTTCACTCTTCTCAATGATTAATCTGTTGTATTACACAACCTTTGTGTATTTAGCTTTATCAATGACATGTCCTTTAAAAATGTTTTAGAGATCCTACCAGTCTTTGAAAACATCCTCGTGCCTTGTTTCAGTTCCAGTTTTATGTATATTTTCTGCCTTGCACCCGATTATTCCTACATCTGATGGATGGCCTTGGGAATCTAATTCTGGTATTGATTGTTTTGGCTGATTGTCTCACCTTGTAGCTGCTTTCTTCATTATTGTGTAAATTTAGATCATGAGCTCATGTTTAGCTAAACAGCTGACCTTGTAAGAGGCTTAGGTGTGAACGCTCGTAAGTTTCAGAAGAAAGACGGCAAAGATTTATTTGTTTCCCTCCAATGAGTGGCCCTCAAGGACCCAGTTTTCTACAAGTGTTGGTCCAATACTCCCTCTAGAGGCAGGGGACTCCGACAGGGCTGCTTTGAGGCCCCCGATCTGGGGCAATGGCAGTTGGCGGCCTGTGGCCCGGGCAGGAGCCACTCCGCGTGTGTCCCAGGGACCCATCTGCCTGTGAGCCTCGGTCACCTGGCAGGAAGCTACGATGCCCAGACCTATGCTTAGCTGTGCAGCGAGGTGTACTGCGCGGACAGGTTCCACACACACTTCAAGTAAGAGGGCGGCCTGAGTGGAAAGGTGAGAGTTTGGGCAGCTGTGCAGACAAAGAAAGCGCCCTTTGGCCTGGGCCTAAATGCTTGTGACACTCCACTGGGCCTGCCGGGCTCTGAGGGCCCTGCCCTGGGCCCCCTGCTCCCCTGCCCTTTGTTCAGTCACAGCAGAGATGGCCACACCCACTCCCTCAGTGAGGGCAGTGTTCCAACCTCCCTCAGCCCCGCCCCCTCTCCGCAGGTTACCATGGACTACAGAGGCTGCATTCTGAGGCCAGGGCATTCCGAGAATGCCAAGGGCAGACATGATGACCTTAAATGATTTCCTCTTGTGTCAGTTTTGGTAAACTTTAGGAGCTAGGAAATGGTCCACCTGACAGAAATGTTCAAATTTACTGGCATTTCATATATTCTCTGCTCTAACATTGTCCTGACTCTTTCTGTATATTCTTTACTTATGTTTTTGTTTTCCTTAATCAAAGTGTGTCTTTTAAATCTTTTCAAAGAAGATTCTTTGGACTTACTAAATCACCTGAATTTTATACGTTTTCTGTTGTATTAAGTTCTGCTCCTATCTTTATTGAACTTTTTTCTATGTTCTCAGGGTTTATTCTTTTCATCTTCTGATGTCAATTAAAACACTTGGTTATTCATTTTAATAAATCTTTTTACTTATAAAAATTTGAACTTTTGAAGATTCCAGCTTACTTGTATGTTTCTAAGGGTTAGGTCCTCTCCACTGTTGCCGGCCTAAGGCTTAGTTCACCATATAGCAATGTATATATTGACCTATTTTCCCCTCGACTTTCTGTGATCCCCTACATCTCACCTTTCTTTGCAGACAAGCCATTTGAAACACCCTTAACTTATTTCACAGCCAATAAGGCTTTGAAATAATGTTTATTTTTTAGAGAAATCTTCTTATATAATTAGGCAGAAAATATGACCTGCAATAGTTTTCAAAACAGCATAATTTCACTCTTCTCAATGATTAATCTGTTGTATTACACAACCTTTGTTTATTTAGCTTTATCAATGACATGTCCTTTAAAAATGTTTTAGAGATCCTACCAGTCTTTGAAAACATCCTCGTGCCTTGTTTCAGTTCCAGTTTTATGTATATTTTCTGCCTTGCACCCAATTATTCCTACATCTGATTGATGGCCTTGGGAATCTAATTCTGGTATTGATTGTTTTGGCTGATTGTCTCCCCTTATAGCTGCTTTCTTCATTATTGTGTAAATTTAGATCATGAGCTCATGTTTAGCTAAACAGCTGACCTTGTAAGAGGCTTAGGTGTGAACGCTCGTAAGTTTCAGCAGAAAGTCGGCAAAGATTTATTTGTGTCCCTCCAATGAGTGGCCCTCAAGGACCCCGTTTTCTACAAGTGTTGGTCCAATACTCCCTCTAGAGGCAGGGGACTCCGACAGGGCTGCTTTGCGGCCCCCGATCTGGGGCAGGGGCTGTGGGCGGCGTGTGGCCCGGGCAGGAGCCTCTCCGCGTGTGTCCCAGGGACCCATCTGCCTGTGAGCCTCGGTCACCTGGCAGGAAGCTACGATGCCCAGACCTATGCTTAGCTGTGCAGCGAGGTGTAATGCGCGGACAGGTTCCACACACACTTCAAGTAACAGGGCGGCCTGAGTGGAAAGGTGAGAGTTTGGGCAGCTGTGCAGACAAAGAAAGCGCCCTTTGACCTGGGCCTAAATGCTTGTGACACTCCACTGGGCCTGCCGGGCTCTGAGGGCCCTGCCCTGGGCCCCCTGCTCCCCTGCCCTTTGTTCAGTCACAGCAGAGATGGCCACACCCACTCCCTCAGTGAGGGCAGTGTTCCAACCTCCCTCAGCCCCGCCCCCTCTCCGCAGGTTACCATGGACTACAGAGGCTGCATTCTGAGGCCAGGGCGTTCCGAGAATGCCAAGGGCAGACATGATGACCTTAAATGATTTCCTCTTGTGTCAGTTTTGGTAAACTTTAGGAGCAAGAAATGGTCCACTTTACAGAAATGTTCAAATTTACTGGCATTTCATATATTCTCTTCTCTAACATTGTCCTGACTCTTTCTGTATATTCTTTACTTATGTTTTTGTTTTCCTTAATCAAAGTGTGTCTTTTAAATCTTTTCAAAGAAGATTCTTTGGACTTACTAAATCACCTGAATTTTATACGTTTTCTGTTGTATTAAGTTCTGCTCCTATCTTTATTGAACTTTTTTCTATGTTCTCAGGGTTTATTGTTTTCATCTTCTGATGTCAATTAAAACACTTGGTTATTCATTTTAATAAATCTTTTTACTTATAAAGATTTGAACTTTTGAAGATTCCAGCATACTTGTACGTTTCAAAGGGTCAGGTCCTCTCCACTGTTGCCGGCCTAAGGCTTAGTTCACCATATAGCAATGTATATATTGACCTATTTTCCCCTCGACTTTCTGTGATCCACTACATCTCACCTTTCTTTGCAGACAAGCCATTTGAAATACCCTTAACTTATTTCACAGCCAATAAGGCTTTGAAATAATGTTTATTTTTTAGAGAAATCTTCTTATATAATTAGGCAGAAAATCTGACCTGCCATAGTTTTCAAAACAGCATAATTTCACTCTTCTCAATGATTAATCTGTTGTATTACACAACCTTTGTGTATTTAGCTTTATCAATGACATGTCCTTTAAAAATGTTTTAGAGATCCTACCAGTCTTTGAAAACATCCTCGTGCCTTGTTTCAGTTCCAGTTTTATGTATATTTTCTGCCTTGCACCCGATTATTCCTACATCTGATGGATGGCCTTGGGAATCTAATTCTGGTATTGATTGTTTTGGCTGATTGTCTCCCCTTGTAGCTGCTTTCTTCATTATTGTGTAAATTTAGATCATGAGCTCATGTTTAGCTAAACAGCTGACCTTGTAAGAGGTTTAGGTGTGAACGCTCGTAAGTTTCAGCAGAAAGTCGGCAAAGATTTATTTGTGTCCCTCCAATGAGTGGCCCTCAAGGACCCCGTTTTCTACAAGTGTTTGTCCAATACTCCCTCTAGAGGCAGGGCACTCCGACAGGGCTGCTTTGAGGCCCCCGATCTCTGGCAGGGGCAGTGGGCGGCCTGTGGCCCGGGCAGGAGCCTCTCCGCGTGTGTCCCAGGGACCCATCTGCCTGTGAGCCTCGGTCACCTGGCAGGAAGCTACGATGCCCAGACCTATGCTTAGCTGTGCAGCGAGGTGTACTGCGCGGACAGGTTCCACACACACTTCAAGTAAGAGGGCGGCCTGAGTGGAAAGGTGAGAGTTTGGGCAGCTGTGCAGACAAAGAAACCGCCCTTTGGCCTGGGCCTAAATGCTTGTGACACTCCACTGGGCCTGCCGGGCTCTGAGGGCCCTGCCCTGGGCCCCCTGCTCCCCTGCCCTTTGTTCAGTCACAGCAGAGATGGCCACACCCACTCCCTCAGTGAGGGCAGTGTTCCAACCTCCCTCAGCCCCGCCCCCACTCCGCAGGTTACCATGGACTACAGAGGCTGCATTCTGAGGCCAGGGCGTTCCGAGAATGCCAAGGGCAGACATGATGACCTTAAATGATTTCCTCTTGTGTCAGTTTTGGTAAACTTTAGGAGCTAGGAAATGGTCCACTTGACAGAAATGTTCAAATTTACTGGCATTTCATATATTCTCTGCTCTAACATTGTCCTGACTCTTTCTGTATATTCTTTACTTATGTTTTTGTTTTCCTTAATCAAAGTGTGTCTTTTAAATCTTTTCAAAGAAGATTCTTTGGACTTACTAAATCACCTGAATTTTATCCGTTTTCTGTTGTATTAAGTTCTGCTCATATCTTTATTTATCTTTGTTCTATGTTCTCAGGGTTTATTGTTTTCATCTTCTGATGTCAATTAAAACACTTGGTTATTCATTTTAATAAATCTTTTTACTTATAAATATTTGAACTTTTGAAGATTCCAGCTTACTTGTACGTTTCTATGGGTCAGGTTCTCTCCACTGTTGCCGGCCTAAGGCTTAGTTCACCATATAGCAATGTATATATTGACCTATTTTCCCCTCGACTTTCTGTGATCCACTACATCTCACCTTTCTTTGCAGACAAGCCATTTGAAATACCCTTAACTTATTTCACAGCCAATAAGGCTTTGAAATAATGTGTATTTTTTAGAGAAATCGTCTTATATAATTAGGCAGAAAATCTGACCTGCCATAGTTTTCAAAACAGCATAATTTCACTCTTCTCAATGATTAATCTGTTGTATTACACAACCTTTGTGTATTTAGCTTTATCAATGACATGTCCTTTAAAAATGTTTTAGAGATCCTACCAGTCTTTGAAAACATCCACGTGCCTTGTTTCAGTTCCAGTTTATGTATATTTTCTGCCTTGCACCCGATTATTCCTACATCTGATGGATGGCCTTGGGAATCTAATTCTGGTATTGATTGTTTTGGCTGATTGTCTCCCCTTGTAGCTGCTTTCTTCATTATTGTGTAAATTTAGATCATGAGCTCATGTTTAGCTAAACAGCTGACCTTGTAAGAGGCTTAGGTGTGAACGCTCGTAAGTTTCAGAAGAAAGACGGCAAAGATTTATTTGTTTCCCTCCAATGAGTGGCCCTCAAGGACCCCGTTTTCTACAAGTGTTGGTCCAATACACCCTCTAGAGGCAGGGGACTCAGACAGGGCTGCTTTGAGGCCCCCGATCTGGGGCAATGGCGGTTGGCGGCCTGTGGCCCGGGCAGGAGCCACTCCGCGTGTGTCCCAGGGACCCATCTGCCTGTGAGCCTCGGTCACCTGGCAGGAAGCTACGATGCCCAGACCTATGCTTAGCTGTGCAGCGAGGTGTACTGCGCGGACAGGTTCCACACACACTTCAAGTAAGAGGGCGGCCTGAGTGGAAAGGTGAGAGTTTGGGCAGCTGTGCAGACAAAGAAAGCGCCCTTTGGCCTGGGCCTAAATGCTTGTGACAATCCACTGGGCCTGCCGGGCTCTGAGGGCCCTGCCCTGGGCCCCCTGCTCCCCTGCCCTTTGTTCAGTCACAGCAGAGATGGCCACACCCACTCCCTCAGTAAGGGCAGTGTTCCAACCTCCCTCAGCCCCGCCCCCTCTCCGCAGGTTACCATGGACTACAGAGGCTGCATTCTGAGGCCAGGGCGTTCCGAGAATGCCAAGGGCAGACATGATGACCTTAAATGATTTCCTCTTGTGTCAGTTTTGGTAAACTTTAGGAGCTAGGAAATGGTCCACTTGACAGAAATGTTCAAATTTACTGGTATTTCATATATTCTCTGCTCTAACATTGTCCTGACTCTTTCTGTATATTCTTTACTTATGTTTTTGTTTTCCTTAATCAAAGTGTGTCTTTTAAATCTTTTCAAAGAAGATTCTTTGGACTTACTAAATCACCTGAATTTTATACGTTTTCTGTTGTATTAAGTTCTGCTCATATCTTTATTTAACTTTTTTCTATGTTCTCAGGGTTTATTGTTTTCATCTTCTGATGTCAATTAAAACACTTGGTTATTCATTTTAATAAATCTTTTTACCTATAAAAATTTGAACTTTTGAAGATTCCAGCTTACTTGTACGTTTCAAAGGGTCAGGTCCTCTCCACTGTTGCCGGCCTAAGGCTTAGTTCACCATATAGCAATGTATATATTGACCTATTTTCCCCTCGACTTTCTGTGATCCACTACATCTCACCTTTCTTTGCAGACAAGCCATTTGAAATACCCTTAACTTATTTCACAGCCAATAAGGCTTTGAAATAATGTTTATTTTTTAGAGAAATCTTCTTATATAATTAGGCAGAAAATCTGACCTGCCATAGTTTTCAAAACAGCATAATTTCACTCTTCTCAATGATTAATCTGTTGTATTACACAACCTTTGTGTATTTAGCTTTATCAATGACATGATCTTTAAAAATGTCTTAGAGATCCTACCAGTCTTTGAAAACATCCTCGTGCCTTGTTTCAGTTCCAGTTTTATGTATATTTTCTGCCTTGCACCCGATTATTCCTACATCTGATGGATGGCCTTGGGAATCTAATTCTGGTATTGATTGTTTTGGCTGATTGTCTCCCCTTATAGCTGCTTTCTTCATTATTGTGTAAATTTAGATCATGAGCTCATGTTTAGCTAAACAGCTGACCTTGTAAGAGGCTTAGGTGTGAACACTCGTAAGTTTCAGCAGAAAGTCGGCAAAGATTTATTTGTGTCCCTCCAATGAGTGGCCCTCAAGGACCCCGTTTTCTACAAGTGTTGGTCCAATACTCCCTCTAGAGGCAGGGGACTCCGACAGGGCTGCTTTGAGGCCCCCGATCTGGGGCAGGGGCAGTGGGCGGCGTGTGGCCCGGGCAGGAGCCACTCCGCGTGTGTCCCAGGGACCCATCTGCCTGTGAGCCTCGGTCACCTGGCAGGAAGCTACGATGCCCAGACCTATGCTTAGCTGTGCAGCGAGGTGTACTGCGCGGACAGGTTCCACACACACTTCAAGTAAGAGGGCGGCCTGAGTGGAAAGGTGAGAGTTTGGGCAGCTGTGCAGACAAAGAAAGCGCCCTTTGGCCTGGGCCTAAATGCTTGTGACAATCCACTGGGCCTGCCGGGCTCTGAGGGCCCTGCCCTGGGCCCCCTGCTCCCCTGCCCTTTGTTCAGTCACAGCAGAGATGGCCACACCCACTCCCTCAGTAAGGGCAGTGTTCCAACCTCCCTCAGCCCCGCCCCCTCTCCGCAGGTTACCATGGACTACAGAGGCTGCATTCTGAGGCCAGGGCGTTCCGAGAATGCCAAGGGCAGACATGATGACCTTAAATGATTTCCTCTTGTGTCAGTTTTGGTAAACTTTAGGAGCTAGGAAATGGTCCACTTGACAGAAATGTTCAAATTTACTGGTATTTCATATATTCTCTGCTCTAACATTGTCCTGACTCTTTCTGTATATTCTTTACTTATGTTTTTGTTTTCCTTAATCAAAGTGTGTCTTTTAAATCTTTTCAAAGAAGATTCTTTGGACTTACTAAATCACCTGAATTTTATACGTTTTCTGTTGTATTAAGTTCTGCTCATATCTTTATTTAACTTTTTTCTATGTTCTCAGGGTTTATTGTTTTCATCTTCTGATGTCAATTAAAACACTTGGTTATTCATTTTAATAAATCTTTTTACTTATAAAAATTTGAACTTTTGAAGATTCCAGCTTACTTGTACGTTTCAAAGGGTCAGGTCCTCTCCACTGTTGCCGGCCTAAGGCTTAGTTCACCATATAGCAATGTATATATTGACCTATTTTCCCCTCGACTTTCTGTGATCCACTACATCTCACCTTTCTTTGCAGACAAGCCATTTGAAATACCCTTAACTTATTTCACAGCCAATAAGGCTTTGAAATAATGTTTATTTTTTAGAGAAATCTTCTTATATAATTAGGCAGAAAATCTGACCTGCCATAGTTTTCAAAACAGCATAATTTCACTCTTCTCAATGATTAATCTGTTGTATTACACAACCTTTGTGTATTTAGCTTTATCAATGACATGATCTTTAAAAATGTCTTAGAGATCCTACCAGTCTTTGAAAACATCCTCGTGCCTTGTTTCAGTTCCAGTTTTATGTATATTTTCTGCCTTGCACCCGATTATTCCTACATCTGATGGATGGCCTTGGGAATCTAATTCTGGTATTGATTGTTTTGGCTGATTGTCTCCCCTTATAGCTGCTTTCTTCATTATTGTGTAAATTTAGATCATGAGCTCATGTTTAGCTAAACAGCTGACCTTGTAAGAGGCTTAGGTGTGAACGCTCGTAAGTTTCAGCAGAAAGTCGGCAAAGATTTATTTGTGTCCCTCCAATGAGTGGCCCTCAAGGACCCCGTTTTCTACAAGTGTTGGTCCAATACTCCCTCTAGAGGCAGGGGACTCCGACAGGGCTGCTTTGAGGCCCCCGATCTGGGGCAGGGGCAGTGGGCGGCGTGTGGCCCGGGCAGGAGCCTCTCCGCGTGTGTCCCAGGGACCCATCTGCCTGTGAGCCTCGGTCACCTGGCAGGAAGCTACGATGCCCAGACCTATGCTTAGCTGTGCAGCGAGGTGTACTGCGCGGACAGATTCCACACACACTTCAAGAAAGAGGGCGGCCTGAGTGGAAAGGTGAGAGTTTGGGCAGCTGTGCAGACAAAGAAAGCGCCCTTTGGCCTGGGCCTAAATGCTTGTGACACTCCACTGGGCCTGCCGGGCTCTGAGGGCCCTGCCCTGCGCCCCCTGCTCCCCTGCCCTTTGTTCAGTCAGAGCAGAGATGGCCACACACACTCCCTCAGTGAGGGCAGTGTTCCAACCTCCCTCAGCCCCGCCCCCTCTCCGCAGTTTACCATGGACTACAGAGGCTGCATTCTGAGGCCAGGGCGTTCCCGAGAATGCCAAGGGCAGACATGATGACCTTAAATGATTTCCTCTTGTGTCACTTTTGGTAAACTTTAGGAGCTAGGAAATGGTCCACTTTCCAGAAATGTTCAAATTTACTGGCATTTCATATATTCTCTGCTCTAACATTGTCCTGACTCTTTCTGTATATTCTTT
Organism: Mesoplodon mirus; assembly: GCF_964341445.2. NCBI lineage: Eukaryota > Metazoa > Chordata > Mammalia > Artiodactyla > Ziphiidae > Mesoplodon > Mesoplodon mirus. The sequence goes on from NW_028295256.1 coordinate 18,123, forward strand.
ACTTATGTTTTTGTTTTCCTTAATCAAAGTGTGTCTTTTAAATCTTTTCAAAGAAGATTCTTTGGACTTACTAAATCACCTGAATTTTATACGTTTTCTGTTGTATTAAGTTCTGCTCCTATCTTTATTTAACTTTTTTCTATGTTCTCAGGGTTTATTGTTTTCATCTTCTGATGTCAATTAAAACACTTGGTTATTCATTTTAATAAATCTTTTTACTTATAAAGATTTGAACTTTTGAAGATTCCAGCTTACTTGTACGTTTCAAAGGGTCAGGTCCTCTCCACTGTTGCCGGCCTAAGGCTTAGTTCACCATATAGCAATGTATATATTGACCTATTTTCCCCTCGACTTTCTGTGATCCAATACATCTCACCTTTCTTTGCAGACAAGCCATTTGAAATACCCTTAACTTATTTCACAGCCAATAAGGCTTTGAAATAATGTTTATTTTTTATAGAAATCTTCTTATATAATTAGGCAGAAAATCTGACCTGCCATAGTTTTCAAAACAGCATAATTTCACTCTTCTCAATGATTAATCTGTTGTATTACACAACCTTTGTGTATTTAGCTTTATCAATGACATGTCCTTTAAAAATGTTTTAGAGATCCTACCAGTCTTTGAAAACATCCTCGTGCCTTGTTTCAGTTCCAGTTTTATGTATATTTTCTGCCTTGCACCCGATTATTCCTACATCTGATGGATGGCCTTGGGAATCTAATTCTGGTATTGATTGTTTTGGCTGATTGTCTCCCCTTGTAGCTGCTTTCTTCATTATTGTGTAAATTTAGATCATGAGCTCATGTTTAGCTAAACAGCTGACCTTGTAAGGGGTTTAGGTGTGAACACTCGTAAGTTTCAGAAGAAAGACGGCAAAGATTTATTTGTGTCCCTCCAATGAGTGGCCCTCAAGGACCCAGTTTTCTACAAGTGTTGGTCCAATACTCCCTCTAGAGGCAGGGGACTCCGACAGGGCTGGTTTGAGGCCCCCGATCTGGGGCAATGGCAGTTGGCGGCCTGTGGCCCGGGCAGGAGCCACTCCGCGTGTTTCCCAGGGACCCATCTGCCTGTGAGCCTCGGTCACCTGGCAGGAAGCTACGATGCCCAGACCTATGCTTAGCTGTGCAGCGAGGTGTACTGCGCGGACAGGTTCCACACACACTTCAAGTAAGAGGGCGGCCTGAGTGGAAAGGTGAGAGTTTGGGCAGCTGTGCAGACAAAGAAAGCACCCTTTGGCCTGGGCCTAAATGCTTGTGACACTCCACTGGGCCTGCCGGGCTCTGAGGGCCCTGCCCTGGGCCCCCTGCTCCCCTGCCCTTTGTTCAGTCACAGCAGAGATGGCCACACCCACTCCCTCAGTGAGGGCAGTGTTCCAACCTCCCTCAGCCCCGCCCCCTCTCCGCAGGTTACCATGGACTACAGAGGCTGCATTCTGAGGCCAGGGCGTTCCGAGAATGCCAAGGGCAGACATGATGACCTTAAATGATTTCCTCTTGTGTCAGTTTTGGTAAACTTTAGGAGCTAGGAAATGGTCCACTTTCCAGAAATGTTCAAATTTACTGGCATTTCATATATTCTCTGCTTTAACATTGTCCTGACTCTTTCTGTATATTCTTTACTTATGTTTTTGTTTTCCTTAATCAAAGTGTGTCTTTTAAATCTTTTCAAAGAAGATTCTTTGGACTTACTAAATCACCTGAATTTTATACGTTTTCTGTTGTATTAAGTTCTGCTCCTATCTTTATTTAACTTTTTTCTATGTTCTCAGGGTTTATTGTTTTCATCTTCTGATGTCAATTAAAACACTTGGTTCTTCATTTTAATAAATCTTTTTACTTATAAAGATTTGAACTTTTGAAGATTCCAGCTTACTTGTACGTTTCTAAGGGTCAGGTCCTCTCCATTGTTGCCGGCCTAAGGCTTAGTTCACCATATAGCAATGTATATATTGACCTATTTTCCCCTCGACTCTCTGTGATCCCCTACATCTCACCTTTCTTTGCAGACAAGCCATTTGAAACACACTTAACTTATTTCACAGCCAATATGTCTTTGAAATAATGTGTATTTTTTAGAGAAATCTTCTTATATAATTAGGCAGAAAATCTGACCTGCCATAGTTTTCAAAACAGCATACTTTCACTCTTCTCCATTATTAATCTGTTGTATTACACAACCTTTGTGTATTTAGCTTTATCAATGACATGTCCTTTAAAAATGTTTTAGAGATCCTACCAGTCTTTGAAAACATCCTCGTGCCTTGTTTCAGTTCCAGTTTTATGTATATTTTCTGCCTTGCACCCGATTATTCGTACATCTGATGGATGGCCTTGGGAATCTAATTCTGGTATTGATTGTTTTGGCTGATTGTCTCCCCTTGTAGCTGCTTTCTTTATTATTGTGTAAATTTAGATCATGAGCTCATGTTTAGCTAAACAGCTGACCTTGTAAGAGGCTTAGGTGTGAACGCTCGTAAGTTTCAGAAGAAAGACAGCAAAGATTTATTTGTGTCCCTCCAATGAGTGGCCCTCAAGGTCCCCGTTTTATACAAGTGTTGGTCCAATACTCCGTCTAGAGGCAGGGGACTCAGACAGGGCTGCTTTGCAGCCCCCGATCTGGGGCAGGGGCAGTGGGCGGCCTGTGGCCCGGGCAGGAGCCTCTCCGTGTGTGTCCCAGGGACCCATCTGCCTGTGAGCCTCGGTCACCTGGCAGGAAGCTACGATGCCCAGACCTATGCTTCGCTGTGCAGCGAGGTGTACTGCGCGGACAGGTTCCACACACACTTCAAGTAAGAGGGCGGCCTGAGTGGAAAGGTGAGAGTTTGGGCAGCTGTGCAGACAAAGAAGGCGCCCTTGGGCCTGGGCCTAAATGCTTGTGACACTCCACTGGGCCTGCCGGGCTCTGAGGGCCCTGCCCTGGGCCCCCTGCTCCCCTGCCCTTTGTTCAGTCACAGCAGAGATGGCCACACCCACTCCCTCAGTGAGGGCAGTGTTCCAACCTCCCTCAGCCCCGCCCCCTCTCCGCAGGTTACCATGGACTACAGAGGCTGCATTCTGAGGCCAGGGCGTTCCGAGAATGCCAAGGGCAGACATGATGACCTTAAATGATTTCCTCTTGTGTCAGTTTTGGTAAACTTTAGGAGCTAGGAAATGGTCCACTTGACAGAAATGTTCAAATTTACTGGCATTTCATATATTCTCTGCTCTAACATTGTCCTGACTCTTTCTGTATATTCTTTACTTATGTTTTTGTTTTCCTTAATCAAAGTGTGTCTTTTAAATCTTTTCAAAGAAGATTCTTTGGACTTACTAAATCACCTGAATTTTATACGTTTTCTGTTGTATTAAGTTCTGCTCATATCTTTATTTAACTTTTTTCTATGTTCTCAGGGTTTATTGTTTTCATCTTCTGATGTCAATTAAAACACTTGGTTCTTCATTTTAATAAATCTTTTTACTTATAAAAATTTGAACTTTTGAAGATTCCAGCTTACTTGTACGTTTCTAAGGGTCAGGTCCTCTCCACTGTTGCCGGCCTAAGGCTTAGTTCACCATATAGCAATGTATATATTGACCTATTTTCCCCTCGACTTTCTGTGATCCCCTACATCTCACCTTTCTTTGCAGACAAGCCATTTGAAACACACTTAACTTATTTCACAGCCAATAAGGCTTTGAAATAATGTGTATTTTTTAGAGAAATCTTCTTATATAATTAGGCAGAAAATCTGACCTGCCATAGTTTTCAAAACAGCATAATTTCACTCTTCTCAATGATTAATCTGTTGTATTACACAACCTTTGTGTATTTAGCTTTATCAATGACATGTCCTTTAAAAATGTTTTAGAGATCCTACCAGTCTTTGAAAACATCCTCGTGCCTTGTTTCAGTTCCAGTTTTATGTATATTTTCTGCCTTGCACCCGATTATACCTACATCTGATGGATGGCCTTGGGAATCTAATTCTGGTATTGATTGTTTTGGCTGATTGTCTCCCCTTGTAGCTGCTTTCTTTATTATTGTGTAAATTTAGATCATGAGCTCATGTTTAGCTAAACAGCTGACCTTGTAAGAGGCTTAGGTGTGAACGCTCGTAAGTTTCAGAAGAAAGACGGCAAAGATTTATTTGTGTCCCTCCAATGAGTGGCCCTCAAGGACCCCGTTTTCTACAAGTGTTGGTCCAATACTCCGTCTAGGGGCAGGGGACTCAGACAGGGCTGCTTTGCCGCCCCCGATCTGGGGCAGGGGCAGTGGGCGGCCTGTGGCCCGGGCAGGAGCCTCTCCGCGTGTGTCCCAGGGACCCATCTGCCTGTGAGCCTCGGTCACCTGGCAGGAAGCTATGATGCCCAGACCTATGCTTAGCTGTGCAGCGAGGTGTACTGTGCGGACTGGTTCCACACACACTTCAAGTAAGAGGGCGGCCTGAGTGGAAAGGTGAGAGTTTGGGCAGCTGTGCAGACAAAGAAAGCGCCCTTTGGCCTGGGCCTAAATGCTTGTGACACTCCACTGGGCCTGCCGGGCTCTGAGGGCCCTGCCCTGGGCCCCCTGCTCCCCTGCCCTTTGTTCAGTCACAGCAGAGATGGCCACACCCACTCCCTCAGTGAGGGCAGTGTTCCAACCTCCCTCAGCCCCGCCCCCTCTCCGCAGGTTACCATGGACTACAGAGGCTGCATTCTGAGGCCAGGGCGTTCCGAGAATGCCAAGGGAAGTCATGATGACCTTAAATGATTTCCTCTTGTGTCAGTTTTGGTAAACTTTAGGAGCTAGGAAATGGTCCACTTGACAGAAATGTTCAAATTTACTGGCATTTCATATATTCTCTGCTCTAACATTGTCCTGACTCTTTCTGTATATTCTTTACTTATGTTTTTGTTTTCCTTAATCAAAGTGTGTCTTTTAAATCTTTTCAAAGAAGATTCTTTGGACTTACTAAATCACCTGAATTTTATACGTTTTCTGTTGTATTAAGTTCTTCTCCTATCTTTATTTAACTTTTTTCTATGTTCTCAGGGTTTATTGTTTTCATCTTCTGATGTCAATTAAAACACTTGGTTCTTCATTTTAATAAATCTTTTTACTTATAAAGATTTGAACTTTTGAAGATTCCAGCTTACTTGTACGTTTCTAAGGGTCAGGTCCTCTCCATTGTTGCCGGCCTAAGGCTTAGTTCACCATATAGCAATGTATATATTGACCTATTTTCCCCTCGACTTTCTGTGATCCCCTACATCTCACCTTTCTTTGCAGACAAGCCATTTGAAATACCCTTAACTTATTTCACAGCCAATAAGGCTTGGAAATAATGTGTATTTTTTAGAGAAATCTTCTTATATAATTAGGCAGAAAATCTGACCTGCCATAGTTTTCAAAACAGCATAATTTCACTCTTCTCAATGATTAATCTGTTGTATTACACAACCTTTGTGTATTTAGCTTTATCAATGTCATGTCCTTTAAAAATGTTTTAGAGATCCTACCAGTCTTTGAAAACATCCTCGTGCCTTGTTTCAGTTCCAGTTTATGTATAATTTCTGCCTTGCACCCGATTATTCCTACATCTGATGGATGGCCTTGGGAATCTAATTCTGGTATTGATTGTTTTGGCTGATTGTCTCCCCTTGTAGCTGCTTTCTTCATTATTGTGTAAATTTAGATCATGAGCTCATGTTTAGCTAAACAGCTGACCTTGTAAGAGGCTTAGGTGTGAACGCTCGTAAGTTTCAGAAGAAAGACGGCAAAGATTTATTTGTGTCCCTCCAATGAGTGGCCCTCAAGGACCCCGTTTTCTACAAGTGTTGGTCCAATACTCCCTCTAGAGGCAGGGGACTCAGACAGGGCTGCTTTGCGGCCCCCGATCTGGGGCAGGGGCAGTGGGCGGCCTGTTGCCCGGGCAGGAGCCTCTCCGCGTGTGTCCCAGGGACCCATCTGCCTGTGAGCCTCGGTCACCTGGCAGGAAGCTACGATGCCCAGACCTATGCTTAGCTGTGCAGCGAGGTGTACTGCAAGGACAAGTGCCACACACACTTCAAGTAAGTGGGCGGCCTGAGTGGAAAGGTGAGAGTTTGGGCAGCTGTGCAGACAAAGAAAGCGCCCTTTGGCCTGGGCCTAAATGCTTGTGACACTCCACTGGGCCTGCCGGGCTCTGAGGGCCCTGCCCTGCGCCCCCTGCTCCCCTGCCCTTTGTTCAGTCACAGCAGAGATGGCCACACCCACTCCCTCAGTGAGGGCAGTGTTCCAACGTCCCTCAGCCCCGCCCCTTCTCCGCAGGTTACCATGGACTACAGAGGCTGCATTCTGAGGCCAGGGCGTTCCAAGAATGCCAAGGGCAGACATGATGACCTTAAATGATTTCCTCTTGTGTCAGTTTTGGTAAACTTTAGGAGCTAGGAAATGGTCCACTTGACAGAAATGTTCAAATTTACTGGCATTTCATATATTCTCTGCTCTAACATTGTCCTGACTCTTTCTGTATATTCTTTACTTATGTTTTTGTTTTCCTTAATCAAAGTGTGTCTTTTAAATCTTTTCAAAGAAGATTCTTTGGACTTACTAAATCACCTGAATTTTATACGTTTTCTGTTGTATTAAGTTCTGCTCCTATCTTTATTTAACTTTTTTCTATGTTCTCAGGGTTTATTGTTTTCATCTTCTGATGTCAATTAAAACACTTGGTTCTTCATTTTAATAAATCTTTTTACTTATAAAGATTTGAACTTTTGAAGATTCCAGCTTACTTGTACGTTTCTAAGGGTCAGGTCCTCTCCATTGTTGCCGGCCTAAGGCTTAGTTCACCATATAGCAATGTATATATTGACCTATTTTCCCCTCGACTTTCTGTGATCCCCTACATCTCACCTTTCTTTGCAGACAAGCCATTTGAAACACACTTAACTTATTTCACAGCCAATATGTCTTTGAACTAATGTGTATTTTTTAGAGAAATCTTCTTATATAATTAGGCAGAAAATCTGACCTGCCATAGTTTTCAAAACAGCATAATTTCACTCTTCTCAATGATTAATCTGTTGTATTACACAACCTTTTTGTATTTAGCTTTATCAATGACATGTCCTTTAAAAATGTTTTAGAGATCCTACCAGTCTTTGAAAACATCCTCGTGCCTTGTTTCAGTTCCAGTTTGATGTATATTTTCTGCCTTGCACCCGATTATACCTACATCTGATGGATGGCCTTGGGAATCTAATTCTGGTATTGATTGTTTTGGCTGACTGTCTCCCCTTGTAGCTGCTTTCTTTATTATTGTGTAAATTTAGATCATGAGCTCATGTTTAGCTAAACAGCTGACCTTGTAAGAGGCTTAGGTGTGAACGCTCGTAAGTTTCAGAAGAAAGACGGCAAAGATTTATATGTGTCCCTCCAATGAGTGGCCCTCAAGGTCCCCGTTTTCTACAAGTGTTGGTCCAATACTCCGTCTAGAGGCAGGGGACTCAGACAGGGCTGCTTTGCGGCCCCCGATCTGGGGCAGGGGCAGTGGGCGGCCTGTTGCCCGGGCAGGAGCCTCTCCGCGTGTGTCCCAGGGACCCATCTGCCTGTGAGCCTCGGTCACCTGGCAGGAAGCTACGATGCCCAGACCTATGCTTAGCTGTGCAGAGAGGTGTACTGCGCGGACAGGTTCCACACACACTTCAAGTAAGAGGGCGGCCTGAGTGGAAAGGTGAGAGTTTGGGCAGCTGTGCAGACAAAGAAGGCGCCCTTGGGCCTGGGCCTAAATGCTTGTGACACTCCACTGGGCCTGCCGGGCTCTGAGGGCCCTGCCCTGGGCCCCCTGCTCCCCTGCCCTTTGTTCAGTCACAGCAGAGATGGCCACACCCACTCCCTCAGTGAGGGCAGTGTTCCAACCTCCCTCAGCCCCGCCCCCTCTCCGCAGGTTACCATGGACTACAGAGGCTGCATTCTGAGGCCAGGGCGTTCCGAGAATGCCAAGGGCAGACATGATGACCTTAAATGATTTCCTCTTGTGTCAGTTTTGGTAAACTTTAGGAGCTAGGAAATGGTCCACTTGACAGAAATGTTCAAATTTACTGGCATTTCATATATTCTCTGCTCTAACATTGTCCTGACTCTTTCTGTATATTCTTTACTTATGTTTTTGTTTTCCTTAATCAAAGTGTGTCTTTTAAATCTTTTCAAAGAAGATTCTTTGGACTTACTAAATCACCTGAATTTTATACGTTTTCTGTTGTATTAAGTTCTGCTCCTATCTTTATTTAACTTTTTTCTATGTTCTCAGGGTTTATTGTTTTCATCTTCTGATGTCAATTAAAACACTTGGTTATTCATTTTAATAAATCTTTTTACTTATAAAGATTTGAACTTTTGAAGATTCCAGCTAACTTGTACGTTTCTAAGGGTCAGGTCCTCTCCGTTGTTGCTGGCCTGAGGCTTAGTTCACCATATAGCAATGTATATATTGACCTATTTTCCCCTCGACTTTCTGTGATCCACTACATCTCACCTTTCTTTGCAGACAAGCCATTTGAAATACCCTTAACTTATTTCACAGCCAATAAGGCTTTGAAATAATGTTTATTTTTTAGAGAAATCTTCTTATATAATTAGGCAGAAAATCTGACCTGCCATAGTTTTCAAAACAGCATAATTTCACTCTTCTCAATGATTAATCTGTTGTATTACACAACCTTTGTGTATTTAGCTTTATCAATGACATGTCCTTTAAAAATGTTTTAGAGATCCTACCAGTCTTTGAAAACATCCTCGTGCCTTGTTTCAGTTCCAGTTTTATGTATATTTTCTGCCTTGCACCCGATTATTCCTACATCTGATGGATGGCCTTGGGAATCTAATTCTGGTATTGATTGTTTTGGCTGATTGTCTCACCTTGTAGCTGCTTTCTTCATTATTGTGTAAATTTAGATCATGAGCTCATGTTTAGCTAAACAGCTGACCTTGTAAGAGGCTTAGGTGTGAACGCTCGTAAGTTTCAGAAGAAAGACGGCAAAGATTTATTTGTTTCCCTCCAATGAGTGGCCCTCAAGGACCCAGTTTTCTACAAGTGTTGGTCCAATACTCCCTCTAGAGGCAGGGGACTCCGACAGGGCTGCTTTGAGGCCCCCGATCTGGGGCAATGGCAGTTGGCGGCCTGTGGCCCGGGCAGGAGCCACTCCGCGTGTGTCCCAGGGACCCATCTGCCTGTGAGCCTCGGTCACCTGGCAGGAAGCTACGATGCCCAGACCTATGCTTAGCTGTGCAGCGAGGTGTACTGCGCGGACAGGTTCCACACACACTTCAAGTAAGAGGGCGGCCTGAGTGGAAAGGTGAGAGTTTGGGCAGCTGTGCAGACAAAGAAAGCGCCCTTTGGCCTGGGCCTAAATGCTTGTGACACTCCACTGGGCCTGCCGGGCTCTGAGGGCCCTGCCCTGGGCCCCCTGCTCCCCTGCCCTTTGTTCAGTCACAGCAGAGATGGCCACACCCACTCCCTCAGTGAGGGCAGTGTTCCAACCTCCCTCAGCCCCGCCCCCTCTCCGCAGGTTACCATGGACTACAGAGGCTGCATTCTGAGGCCAGGGCATTCCGAGAATGCCAAGGGCAGACATGATGACCTTAAATGATTTCCTCTTGTGTCAGTTTTGGTAAACTTTAGGAGCTAGGAAATGGTCCACCTGACAGAAATGTTCAAATTTACTGGCATTTCATATATTCTCTGCTCTAACATTGTCCTGACTCTTTCTGTATATTCTTTACTTATGTTTTTGTTTTCCTTAATCAAAGTGTGTCTTTTAAATCTTTTCAAAGAAGATTCTTTGGACTTACTAAATCACCTGAATTTTATACGTTTTCTGTTGTATTAAGTTCTGCTCCTATCTTTATTGAACTTTTTTCTATGTTCTCAGGGTTTATTCTTTTCATCTTCTGATGTCAATTAAAACACTTGGTTATTCATTTTAATAAATCTTTTTACTTATAAAAATTTGAACTTTTGAAGATTCCAGCTTACTTGTATGTTTCTAAGGGTTAGGTCCTCTCCACTGTTGCCGGCCTAAGGCTTAGTTCACCATATAGCAATGTATATATTGACCTATTTTCCCCTCGACTTTCTGTGATCCCCTACATCTCACCTTTCTTTGCAGACAAGCCATTTGAAACACCCTTAACTTATTTCACAGCCAATAAGGCTTTGAAATAATGTTTATTTTTTAGAGAAATCTTCTTATATAATTAGGCAGAAAATATGACCTGCAATAGTTTTCAAAACAGCATAATTTCACTCTTCTCAATGATTAATCTGTTGTATTACACAACCTTTGTTTATTTAGCTTTATCAATGACATGTCCTTTAAAAATGTTTTAGAGATCCTACCAGTCTTTGAAAACATCCTCGTGCCTTGTTTCAGTTCCAGTTTTATGTATATTTTCTGCCTTGCACCCAATTATTCCTACATCTGATTGATGGCCTTGGGAATCTAATTCTGGTATTGATTGTTTTGGCTGATTGTCTCCCCTTATAGCTGCTTTCTTCATTATTGTGTAAATTTAGATCATGAGCTCATGTTTAGCTAAACAGCTGACCTTGTAAGAGGCTTAGGTGTGAACGCTCGTAAGTTTCAGCAGAAAGTCGGCAAAGATTTATTTGTGTCCCTCCAATGAGTGGCCCTCAAGGACCCCGTTTTCTACAAGTGTTGGTCCAATACTCCCTCTAGAGGCAGGGGACTCCGACAGGGCTGCTTTGCGGCCCCCGATCTGGGGCAGGGGCTGTGGGCGGCGTGTGGCCCGGGCAGGAGCCTCTCCGCGTGTGTCCCAGGGACCCATCTGCCTGTGAGCCTCGGTCACCTGGCAGGAAGCTACGATGCCCAGACCTATGCTTAGCTGTGCAGCGAGGTGTAATGCGCGGACAGGTTCCACACACACTTCAAGTAACAGGGCGGCCTGAGTGGAAAGGTGAGAGTTTGGGCAGCTGTGCAGACAAAGAAAGCGCCCTTTGACCTGGGCCTAAATGCTTGTGACACTCCACTGGGCCTGCCGGGCTCTGAGGGCCCTGCCCTGGGCCCCCTGCTCCCCTGCCCTTTGTTCAGTCACAGCAGAGATGGCCACACCCACTCCCTCAGTGAGGGCAGTGTTCCAACCTCCCTCAGCCCCGCCCCCTCTCCGCAGGTTACCATGGACTACAGAGGCTGCATTCTGAGGCCAGGGCGTTCCGAGAATGCCAAGGGCAGACATGATGACCTTAAATGATTTCCTCTTGTGTCAGTTTTGGTAAACTTTAGGAGCAAGAAATGGTCCACTTTACAGAAATGTTCAAATTTACTGGCATTTCATATATTCTCTTCTCTAACATTGTCCTGACTCTTTCTGTATATTCTTTACTTATGTTTTTGTTTTCCTTAATCAAAGTGTGTCTTTTAAATCTTTTCAAAGAAGATTCTTTGGACTTACTAAATCACCTGAATTTTATACGTTTTCTGTTGTATTAAGTTCTGCTCCTATCTTTATTGAACTTTTTTCTATGTTCTCAGGGTTTATTGTTTTCATCTTCTGATGTCAATTAAAACACTTGGTTATTCATTTTAATAAATCTTTTTACTTATAAAGATTTGAACTTTTGAAGATTCCAGCATACTTGTACGTTTCAAAGGGTCAGGTCCTCTCCACTGTTGCCGGCCTAAGGCTTAGTTCACCATATAGCAATGTATATATTGACCTATTTTCCCCTCGACTTTCTGTGATCCACTACATCTCACCTTTCTTTGCAGACAAGCCATTTGAAATACCCTTAACTTATTTCACAGCCAATAAGGCTTTGAAATAATGTTTATTTTTTAGAGAAATCTTCTTATATAATTAGGCAGAAAATCTGACCTGCCATAGTTTTCAAAACAGCATAATTTCACTCTTCTCAATGATTAATCTGTTGTATTACACAACCTTTGTGTATTTAGCTTTATCAATGACATGTCCTTTAAAAATGTTTTAGAGATCCTACCAGTCTTTGAAAACATCCTCGTGCCTTGTTTCAGTTCCAGTTTTATGTATATTTTCTGCCTTGCACCCGATTATTCCTACATCTGATGGATGGCCTTGGGAATCTAATTCTGGTATTGATTGTTTTGGCTGATTGTCTCCCCTTGTAGCTGCTTTCTTCATTATTGTGTAAATTTAGATCATGAGCTCATGTTTAGCTAAACAGCTGACCTTGTAAGAGGTTTAGGTGTGAACGCTCGTAAGTTTCAGCAGAAAGTCGGCAAAGATTTATTTGTGTCCCTCCAATGAGTGGCCCTCAAGGACCCCGTTTTCTACAAGTGTTTGTCCAATACTCCCTCTAGAGGCAGGGCACTCCGACAGGGCTGCTTTGAGGCCCCCGATCTCTGGCAGGGGCAGTGGGCGGCCTGTGGCCCGGGCAGGAGCCTCTCCGCGTGTGTCCCAGGGACCCATCTGCCTGTGAGCCTCGGTCACCTGGCAGGAAGCTACGATGCCCAGACCTATGCTTAGCTGTGCAGCGAGGTGTACTGCGCGGACAGGTTCCACACACACTTCAAGTAAGAGGGCGGCCTGAGTGGAAAGGTGAGAGTTTGGGCAGCTGTGCAGACAAAGAAACCGCCCTTTGGCCTGGGCCTAAATGCTTGTGACACTCCACTGGGCCTGCCGGGCTCTGAGGGCCCTGCCCTGGGCCCCCTGCTCCCCTGCCCTTTGTTCAGTCACAGCAGAGATGGCCACACCCACTCCCTCAGTGAGGGCAGTGTTCCAACCTCCCTCAGCCCCGCCCCCACTCCGCAGGTTACCATGGACTACAGAGGCTGCATTCTGAGGCCAGGGCGTTCCGAGAATGCCAAGGGCAGACATGATGACCTTAAATGATTTCCTCTTGTGTCAGTTTTGGTAAACTTTAGGAGCTAGGAAATGGTCCACTTGACAGAAATGTTCAAATTTACTGGCATTTCATATATTCTCTGCTCTAACATTGTCCTGACTCTTTCTGTATATTCTTTACTTATGTTTTTGTTTTCCTTAATCAAAGTGTGTCTTTTAAATCTTTTCAAAGAAGATTCTTTGGACTTACTAAATCACCTGAATTTTATCCGTTTTCTGTTGTATTAAGTTCTGCTCATATCTTTATTTATCTTTGTTCTATGTTCTCAGGGTTTATTGTTTTCATCTTCTGATGTCAATTAAAACACTTGGTTATTCATTTTAATAAATCTTTTTACTTATAAATATTTGAACTTTTGAAGATTCCAGCTTACTTGTACGTTTCTATGGGTCAGGTTCTCTCCACTGTTGCCGGCCTAAGGCTTAGTTCACCATATAGCAATGTATATATTGACCTATTTTCCCCTCGACTTTCTGTGATCCACTACATCTCACCTTTCTTTGCAGACAAGCCATTTGAAATACCCTTAACTTATTTCACAGCCAATAAGGCTTTGAAATAATGTGTATTTTTTAGAGAAATCGTCTTATATAATTAGGCAGAAAATCTGACCTGCCATAGTTTTCAAAACAGCATAATTTCACTCTTCTCAATGATTAATCTGTTGTATTACACAACCTTTGTGTATTTAGCTTTATCAATGACATGTCCTTTAAAAATGTTTTAGAGATCCTACCAGTCTTTGAAAACATCCACGTGCCTTGTTTCAGTTCCAGTTTATGTATATTTTCTGCCTTGCACCCGATTATTCCTACATCTGATGGATGGCCTTGGGAATCTAATTCTGGTATTGATTGTTTTGGCTGATTGTCTCCCCTTGTAGCTGCTTTCTTCATTATTGTGTAAATTTAGATCATGAGCTCATGTTTAGCTAAACAGCTGACCTTGTAAGAGGCTTAGGTGTGAACGCTCGTAAGTTTCAGAAGAAAGACGGCAAAGATTTATTTGTTTCCCTCCAATGAGTGGCCCTCAAGGACCCCGTTTTCTACAAGTGTTGGTCCAATACACCCTCTAGAGGCAGGGGACTCAGACAGGGCTGCTTTGAGGCCCCCGATCTGGGGCAATGGCGGTTGGCGGCCTGTGGCCCGGGCAGGAGCCACTCCGCGTGTGTCCCAGGGACCCATCTGCCTGTGAGCCTCGGTCACCTGGCAGGAAGCTACGATGCCCAGACCTATGCTTAGCTGTGCAGCGAGGTGTACTGCGCGGACAGGTTCCACACACACTTCAAGTAAGAGGGCGGCCTGAGTGGAAAGGTGAGAGTTTGGGCAGCTGTGCAGACAAAGAAAGCGCCCTTTGGCCTGGGCCTAAATGCTTGTGACAATCCACTGGGCCTGCCGGGCTCTGAGGGCCCTGCCCTGGGCCCCCTGCTCCCCTGCCCTTTGTTCAGTCACAGCAGAGATGGCCACACCCACTCCCTCAGTAAGGGCAGTGTTCCAACCTCCCTCAGCCCCGCCCCCTCTCCGCAGGTTACCATGGACTACAGAGGCTGCATTCTGAGGCCAGGGCGTTCCGAGAATGCCAAGGGCAGACATGATGACCTTAAATGATTTCCTCTTGTGTCAGTTTTGGTAAACTTTAGGAGCTAGGAAATGGTCCACTTGACAGAAATGTTCAAATTTACTGGTATTTCATATATTCTCTGCTCTAACATTGTCCTGACTCTTTCTGTATATTCTTTACTTATGTTTTTGTTTTCCTTAATCAAAGTGTGTCTTTTAAATCTTTTCAAAGAAGATTCTTTGGACTTACTAAATCACCTGAATTTTATACGTTTTCTGTTGTATTAAGTTCTGCTCATATCTTTATTTAACTTTTTTCTATGTTCTCAGGGTTTATTGTTTTCATCTTCTGATGTCAATTAAAACACTTGGTTATTCATTTTAATAAATCTTTTTACCTATAAAAATTTGAACTTTTGAAGATTCCAGCTTACTTGTACGTTTCAAAGGGTCAGGTCCTCTCCACTGTTGCCGGCCTAAGGCTTAGTTCACCATATAGCAATGTATATATTGACCTATTTTCCCCTCGACTTTCTGTGATCCACTACATCTCACCTTTCTTTGCAGACAAGCCATTTGAAATACCCTTAACTTATTTCACAGCCAATAAGGCTTTGAAATAATGTTTATTTTTTAGAGAAATCTTCTTATATAATTAGGCAGAAAATCTGACCTGCCATAGTTTTCAAAAC
The DNA here is from genome assembly GCF_964341445.2 of Mesoplodon mirus. NCBI lineage: Eukaryota > Metazoa > Chordata > Mammalia > Artiodactyla > Ziphiidae > Mesoplodon > Mesoplodon mirus. The sequence continues at coordinate 33,222 of NW_028295256.1, forward strand.
AGCATAATTTCACTCTTCTCAATGATTAATCTGTTGTATTACACAACCTTTGTGTATTTAGCTTTATCAATGACATGATCTTTAAAAATGTCTTAGAGATCCTACCAGTCTTTGAAAACATCCTCGTGCCTTGTTTCAGTTCCAGTTTTATGTATATTTTCTGCCTTGCACCCGATTATTCCTACATCTGATGGATGGCCTTGGGAATCTAATTCTGGTATTGATTGTTTTGGCTGATTGTCTCCCCTTATAGCTGCTTTCTTCATTATTGTGTAAATTTAGATCATGAGCTCATGTTTAGCTAAACAGCTGACCTTGTAAGAGGCTTAGGTGTGAACGCTCGTAAGTTTCAGCAGAAAGTCGGCAAAGATTTATTTGTGTCCCTCCAATGAGTGGCCCTCAAGGACCCCGTTTTCTACAAGTGTTGGTCCAATACTCCCTCTAGAGGCAGGGGACTCCGACAGGGCTGCTTTGAGGCCCCCGATCTGGGGCAGGGGCAGTGGGCGGCGTGTGGCCCGGGCAGGAGCCACTCCGCGTGTGTCCCAGGGACCCATCTGCCTGTGAGCCTCGGTCACCTGGCAGGAAGCTACGATGCCCAGACCTATGCTTAGCTGTGCAGCGAGGTGTACTGCGCGGACAGGTTCCACACACACTTCAAGTAAGAGGGCGGCCTGAGTGGAAAGGTGAGAGTTTGGGCAGCTGTGCAGACAAAGAAAGCGCCCTTTGGCCTGGGCCTAAATGCTTGTGACAATCCACTGGGCCTGCCGGGCTCTGAGGGCCCTGCCCTGGGCCCCCTGCTCCCCTGCCCTTTGTTCAGTCACAGCAGAGATGGCCACACCCACTCCCTCAGTAAGGGCAGTGTTCCAACCTCCCTCAGCCCCGCCCCCTCTCCGCAGGTTACCATGGACTACAGAGGCTGCATTCTGAGGCCAGGGCGTTCCGAGAATGCCAAGGGCAGACATGATGACCTTAAATGATTTCCTCTTGTGTCAGTTTTGGTAAACTTTAGGAGCTAGGAAATGGTCCACTTGACAGAAATGTTCAAATTTACTGGTATTTCATATATTCTCTGCTCTAACATTGTCCTGACTCTTTCTGTATATTCTTTACTTATGTTTTTGTTTTCCTTAATCAAAGTGTGTCTTTTAAATCTTTTCAAAGAAGATTCTTTGGACTTACTAAATCACCTGAATTTTATACGTTTTCTGTTGTATTAAGTTCTGCTCATATCTTTATTTAACTTTTTTCTATGTTCTCAGGGTTTATTGTTTTCATCTTCTGATGTCAATTAAAACACTTGGTTATTCATTTTAATAAATCTTTTTACCTATAAAAATTTGAACTTTTGAAGATTCCAGCTTACTTGTACGTTTCAAAGGGTCAGGTCCTCTCCACTGTTGCCGGCCTAAGGCTTAGTTCACCATATAGCAATGTATATATTGACCTATTTTCCCCTCGACTTTCTGTGATCCACTACATCTCACCTTTCTTTGCAGACAAGCCATTTGAAATACCCTTAACTTATTTCACAGCCAATAAGGCTTTGAAATAATGTTTATTTTTTAGAGAAATCTTCTTATATAATTAGGCAGAAAATCTGACCTGCCATAGTTTTCAAAACAGCATAATTTCACTCTTCTCAATGATTAATCTGTTGTATTACACAACCTTTGTGTATTTAGCTTTATCAATGACATGATCTTTAAAAATGTCTTAGAGATCCTACCAGTCTTTGAAAACATCCTCGTGCCTTGTTTCAGTTCCAGTTTTATGTATATTTTCTGCCTTGCACCCGATTATTCCTACATCTGATGGATGGCCTTGGGAATCTAATTCTGGTATTGATTGTTTTGGCTGATTGTCTCCCCTTATAGCTGCTTTCTTCATTATTGTGTAAATTTAGATCATGAGCTCATGTTTAGCTAAACAGCTGACCTTGTAAGAGGCTTAGGTGTGAACGCTCGTAAGTTTCAGCAGAAAGTCGGCAAAGATTTATTTGTGTCCCTCCAATGAGTGGCCCTCAAGGACCCCGTTTTCTACAAGTGTTGGTCCAATACTCCCTCTAGAGGCAGGGGACTCCGACAGGGCTGCTTTGAGGCCCCCGATCTGGGGCAGGGGCAGTGGGCGGCGTGTGGCCCGGGCAGGAGCCTCTCCGCGTGTGTCCCAGGGACCCATCTGCCTGTGAGCCTCGGTCACCTGGCAGGAAGCTACGATGCCCAGACCTATGCTTAGCTGTGCAGCGAGGTGTACTGCGCGGACAGATTCCACACACACTTCAAGAAAGAGGGCGGCCTGAGTGGAAAGGTGAGAGTTTGGGCAGCTGTGCAGACAAAGAAAGCGCCCTTTGGCCTGGGCCTAAATGCTTGTGACACTCCACTGGGCCTGCCGGGCTCTGAGGGCCCTGCCCTGCGCCCCCTGCTCCCCTGCCCTTTGTTCAGTCAGAGCAGAGATGGCCACACCCACTCCCTCAGTGAGGGCAGTGTTCCAACCTCCCTCAGCCCCGCCCCCTCTCCGCAGTTTACCATGGACTACAGAGGCTGCATTCTGAGGCCAGGGCGTTCCCGAGAATGCCAAGGGCAGACATGATGACCTTAAATGATTTCCTCTTGTGTCACTTTTGGTAAACTTTAGGAGCTAGGAAATGGTCCACTTTCCAGAAATGTTCAAATTTACTGGCATTTCATATATTCTCTGCTCTAACATTGTCCTGACTCTTTCTGTATATTCTTTACTTATGTTTTTGTTTTCCTTAATCAAAGTGTGTCTTTTAAATCTTTTCAAAGAAGATTCTTTGGACTTACTAAATCACCTGAATTTTATACGTTTTCTGTTGTATTAAGTTCTGCTCCTATCTTTATTTAACTTTTTTCTATGTTCTCAGGGTTTATTGTTTTCATCTTCTGATGTCAATTAAAACACTTGGTTATTCATTTTAATAAATCTTTTTACTTATAAAGATTTGAACTTTTGAAGATTCCAGCTTACTTGTACGTTTCAAAGGGTCAGGTCCTCTCCACTGTTGCCGGCCTAAGGCTTAGTTCACCATATAGCAATGTATATATTGACCTATTTTCCCCTCGACTTTCTGTGATCCAATACATCTCACCTTTCTTTGCAGACAAGCCATTTGAAATACCCTTAACTTATTTCACAGCCAATAAGGCTTTGAAATAATGTTTATTTTTTATAGAAATCTTCTTATATAATTAGGCAGAAAATCTGACCTGCCATAGTTTTCAAAACAGCATAATTTCACTCTTCTCAATGATTAATCTGTTGTATTACACAACCTTTGTGTATTTAGCTTTATCAATGACATGTCCTTTAAAAATGTTTTAGAGATCCTACCAGTCTTTGAAAACATCCTCGTGCCTTGTTTCAGTTCCAGTTTTATGTATATTTTCTGCCTTGCACCCGATTATTCCTACATCTGATGGATGGCCTTGGGAATCTAATTCTGGTATTGATTGTTTTGGCTGATTGTCTCCCCTTGTAGCTGCTTTCTTCATTATTGTGTAAATTTAGATCATGAGCTCATGTTTAGCTAAACAGCTGACCTTGTAAGGGGTTTAGGTGTGAACACTCGTAAGTTTCAGAAGAAAGACGGCAAAGATTTATTTGTGTCCCTCCAATGAGTGGCCCTCAAGGACCCCGTTTTCTACAAGTGTTTGTCAAATACTCCCTCTAGAGGCAGGGGACTCCGACAGGGCTGCTTTGAGGCCCCCGATCTGGGGCAGGGGCAGTGGGCGGCCTGTGGCCCGGGCAGGAGCCTCTCCGCGTGTGTCCCAGGGACCCATCTGCCTGTGAGCCTCGGTCACCTGGCAGGAAGCTACGAAGCCCAGACCTATGCTTAGCTGTGCAGCGAGGTGTACTGCGCGGACAGGTTCCACACACACTTCAAGTAAGAGGGCGGCCTGAGTGGAAAGGTGAGAGTTTGGGCAGCTGTGCAGACAAAGAAAGCGCCCTTTGGCCTGGGCCTAAATGCTTGTGACACTCCACTGGGCCTGCCGGGCTCTGAGGGCCCTGCCCTGGGCCCCCTGCTCCCCTGCCCTTTGTTCAGTCACAGCAGAGATGGCCACAGCCACTCCCTCATTGAGGGCAGTGTTCCAACCTCCCTCAGCCCCGCCCCCACTCCGCAGGTGACCATGGACTACAGAGGCTGCATTCTGAGGCCAGGGCGTTCCGAGAATGCCAAGGGCAGACATGATGACCTTAAATGATTTCCTCTTGTGTCAGTTTTGGTAAACTTTAGGAGCTAGGAAATGGTCCACTTGACAGAAATGTTCAAATTTACTGGCATTTCATATATTTTCTGCTCTAACATTGTCCTGACGCTTTCTGTATATTCTTTACTTATGTTTTTGTTTTCCTTAATCAAAGTGTGTCTTTTAAATCTTTTCAAAGAAGATTCTTTGGACTTACTAAATCACCTGAATTTTATACGTTTTCTGTTGTATTAAGTTCTGCTCATATCTTTATTTATCTTTGTTCTATGTTCTCAGAGTTTATTGTTTTCATCTTCTGATGTCAATTAAAACACTTGGTTATTCATTTTACTAAATCTTTTTACTTATAAAGATTTGAACTTTTGAAGATTCCAGCTTACTTGTACGTTTCTAAGGGTCAGGTTCTCTCCACTGTTGCCGGCCTAAGGCTTAGTTCACCATATAGCAATGAATATATTGACCTATTTTCCCCTCGACTTTCTGTGATCCACTACATCTCACCTTTCTTTGCAGACAAGCCATTTGAAATACCCTTAACTTATTTCACAGCCAATAAGGCTTTGAAATAATGTGTATTTTTTAGAGAAATCTTCTTATATAATTAGGCAGAAAAACTGACCTGCCATAGTTTTCAAAACAGCATAATTTCACTCTTCTCAATGATTAATCTGTTGTATTACACAACCTTTGTGTATTTAGCTTTATCAATGACATGTCCTTTAAAAATGTTTTAGAGATCCTACCAGTCTTTGAAAACATCCTCGTGCCTTGTTTCAGTTCCAGTTTATGTATATTTTCTGCCTTGCACCCGATTATTCCTACATCTGATGGATGGCCTTGGGAATCTAATTCTGGTATTGATTGTTTTGGCTGATTGTCTCCCCTTGTAGCTGCTTTCTTCATTATTGTGTAAATTTAGATCATGAGCTCATGTTTAGCTAAACAGCTGACCTTGTAAGAGGCTTAGGTGTGAACGCTCGTAAGTTTCAGAAGAAAGACGGCAAAGATTTATTTGTTTCCCTCCAATGAGTGGCCCTCAAGGACCCCGTTTTCTACAAGTGTTGGTCCAATACTCCCTCTAGAGGCAGGGGACTCAGACAGGGCTGCTTTGAGGCCCCCGATCTGGGGCAATGGCGGTTGGCGGCCTGTGGCCCGGGCAGGAGCCACTCCGCGTGTGTCCCAGGGACCCATCTGCCTGTGAGCCTCGGTCACCTGGCAGGAAGCTACGATGCCCAGACCTATGCTTAGCTGTGCAGCGAGGTGTACTGCGCGGACAGATTCCACACACACTTCAAGAAAGAGGGCGGCCTGAGTGGAAAGGTGAGAGTTTGGGCAGCTGTGCAGACAAAGAAAGCGCCCTTTGGCCTGGGCCTAAATGCTTGTGACACTCCACTGGGCCTGCCGGGCTCTGAGGGCCCTGCCCTGGGCCCCCTGCTCCCCTGCCCTTTGTTCAGTCACAGCAGAGATGGCCACACCCACTCCCTCAGTGAGGGCAGTGTTCCAACCTCCCTCAGCCCCGCCCCCTCTCCGCAGGTTACCATGGACTACAGAGGCTGCATTCTGAGGCCAGGGCGTTCCGAGAATGCCAAGGGCAGACATGATGACCTTAAATGATTTCCTCTTGTGTCACTTTTGGTAAACTTTAGGAGCTAGGAAATGGTCCACTTGACAGAAATGTTCAAATTTACTGGCATTTCATATATTCTCTGCTCTAACATTGTCCTGACTCTTTCTGTATATTCTTTACTTATGTTTTTGTTTTCCTTAATCAAAGTGTGTCTTTTAAATCTTTTCAAAGAAGATTCTTTGGACTTACTAAATCACCTGAATTTTATACGTTTTCTGTTGTATTAAGTTCTGCTCCTATCTTTATTTAAATTTTTTCTATGTTCTCAGGGTTTATTCTTTTCATCTTCTGATGTCAATTAAAACACTTGGTTATTCATTTTAATAAATCTTTTTACTTATAAAAATTTGAACTTTTGAAGATTCCAGCTTACTTGTACGTTTCTAAGGGTCAGGTCCTCTCCACTGTTGCCGGCCTAAGGCTTAGTTCACCATATAGCAATGTATATATTGACCTATTTTCCCCTCGACTTTCTGTGATCCCCTACATCTCACCTTTCTTTGCAGACAAGCCATTTGAAACACCCTTAACTTATTTCACAGCCAATAAGGCTTTGAAATAATGTTTATTTTTTAGAGAAATCTTCTTATATAATTAGGCAGAAAATCTGACCTGCCATAGTTTTCAAAACAGCATAATTTCACTCTTCTCAATGATTAATCTGTTGTATTACACAACCTTTGTGTATTTAGCTTTATCAATGACATGATCTTTAAAAATGTTTTAGAGATCCTACCAGTCTTTGAAAACATCCTCGTGCCTTGTTTCAGTTCCAGTTTTATGTATATTTTCCTCCTTGCACCCGATTATTCCTACATCTGATGGATGGCCTTGGGAATCTAATTCTGGTATTGATTGTTTTGGCTGATTGTCTCCCCTTATAGCTGCTTTCTTCATTATTGTGTAAATTTAGATCATGAGCTCATGTTTAGCTAAACAGCTGACCTTGTAAGAGGTTTAGGTGTGAACGCTCGTAAGTTTCAGCAGAAAGTCAGCAAAGATTTATTTGTGTCCCTCCAATGAGTGGCCCTCAAGGACCCCGTTTTCTACAAGTGTTGGTCCAATACTCCCTCTAGAGGCAGGGGACTCAGACAGGGCTGCTTTGCCGCCCCCGATCTGGGGCAGGGGCAGTGGGCAGCCTGTGGCCCGGGCAGGAGCCTCTCCGCGTGTGTCCCAGGGACCCATCTGCCTGTGAGCCTCGGTCACCTGGCAGGAAGCTACGATGCCCAGACCTATGCTTAGCTGTGCAGCGAGGTGTACTGCGCGGACAGGTTCCACACACACTTCAAGTAAGAGGGCGGCCTGAGTGGAAAGGTGAGAGTTTGGGCAGCTGTGCAGACAAAGAAAGCGCCCTTTGGCCTGGGCCTAAATGCTTGTGACACTCCACTGGGCCTGCCGGGCTCTGAGGGCCCTGCCCTGGGCCCCCTGCTCCCCTGCCCTTTGTTCAGTCACAGCAGAGATGGCCACACCCACTCCCTCAGTGAGGGCAGTGTTCCAACCTCCCTCAGCCCCGCCCCCTCTCCGCAGGTTACCATGGACTACAGAGGCTGCATTCTGAGGCCAGGGCGTTCCGAGAATGCCAAGGGCAGACATGATGACCTTAAATGATTTCCTCTTGTGTCACTTTTGGTAAACTTTAGGAGCTAGGAAATGGTCCACTTGACAGAAATGTTCAAATTTACTGGCATTTCATATATTCTCTGCTCTAACATTGTCCTGACTCTTTCTGTATATTCTTTACTTATGTTTTTGTTTTCCTTAATCAAAGTGTGTCTTTTAAATCTTTTCAAAGAAGATTCTTTGGACTTACTAAATCACCTGAATTTTATACGTTTTCTGTTGTATTAAGTTCTGCTCCTATCTTTATTGAACTTTTTTCTATGTTCTCAGGGTTTATTGTTTTCATCTTCTGATGTCAATTAAAACACTTGGTTATTCATTTTAATAAATCTTTTTACTTATAAAGATTTGAACTTTTGAAGATTCCAGCATACTTGTACGTTTCAAAGGGTCAGGTCCTCTCCACTGTTGCCGGCCTAAGGCTTAGTTCACCATATAGCAATGTATATATTGACCTATTTTCCCCTCGACTTTCTGTGATCCACTACATCTCACCTTTCTTTGCAGACAAGCCATTTGAAATACCCTTAACTTATTTCACAGCCAATAAGGCTTTGAAATAATGTTTATTTTTTAGAGAAATCTTCTTATATAATTAGGCAGAAAATCTGACCTGCCATAGTTTTCAAAACAGCATAATTTCACTCTTCTCAATGATTAATCTGTTGTATTACACAACCTTTGTGTATTTAGCTTTATCAATGACATGTCCTTTAAAAATGTTTTAGAGATCCTACCAGTCTTTGAAAACATCCTCGTGCCTTGTTTCAGTTCCAGTTTTATGTATATTTTCTGCCTTGCACCCGATTATTCCTACATCTGATGGATGGCCTTGGGAATCTAATTCTGGTATTGATTGTTTTGGCTGATTGTCTCCCCTTGTAGCTGCTTTCTTCATTATTGTGTAAATTTAGATCATGAGCTCATGTTTAGCTAAACAGCTGACCTTGTAAGAGGTTTAGGTGTGAACGCTCGTAAGTTTCAGCAGAAAGTCGGCAAAGATTTATTTGTGTCCCTCCAATGAGTGGCCCTCAAGGACCCCGTTTTCTACAAGTGTTTGTCCAATACTCCCTCTAGAGGCAGGGCACTCCGACAGGGCTGCTTTGAGGCCCCCGATCTCTGGCAGGGGCAGTGGGCGGCCTGTGGCCCGGGCAGGAGCCTCTCCGCGTGTGTCCCAGGGACCCATCTGCCTGTGAGCCTCGGTCACCTGGCAGGAAGCTACGATGCCCAGACCTATGCTTAGCTGTGCAGCGAGGTGTACTGCGCGGACAGGTTCCACACACACTTCAAGTAAGAGGGCGGCCTGAGTGGAAAGGTGAGAGTTTGGGCAGCTGTGCAGACAAAGAAACCGCCCTTTGGCCTGGGCCTAAATGCTTGTGACACTCCACTGGGCCTGCCGGGCTCTGAGGGCCCTGCCCTGGGCCCCCTGCTCCCCTGCCCTTTGTTCAGTCACAGCAGAGATGGCCACACCCACTCCCTCAGTGAGGGCAGTGTTCCAACCTCCCTCAGCCCCGCCCCCACTCCGCAGGTTACCATGGACTACAGAGGCTGCATTCTGAGGCCAGGGCGTTCCAAGAATGCCAAGGGCAGACATGATGACCTTAAATGATTTCCTCTTGTGTCAGTTTTGGTAAACTTTAGGAGCTAGGAAATGGTCCACTTGACAGAAATGTTCAAATTTACTGGCATTTCATATATTCTCTGCTCTAACATTGTCCTGACTCTTTCTGTATATTCTTTACTTATGTTTTTGTTTTCCTTAATCAAAGTGTGTCTTTTAAATCTTTTCAAAGAAGATTCTTTGGACTTACTAAATCACCTGAATTTTATCCGTTTTCTGTTGTATTAAGTTCTGCTCATATCTTTATTTATCTTTGTTCTATGTTCTCAGGGTTTATTGTTTTCATCTTCTGATGTCAATTAAAACACTTGGTTATTCATTTTAATAAATCTTTTTACTTATAAATATTTGAACTTTTGAAGATTCCAGCTTACTTGTACGTTTCTATGGGTCAGGTTCTCTCCACTGTTGCCGGCCTAAGGCTTAGTTCACCATATAGCAATGTATATATTGACCTATTTTCCCCTCGACTTTCTGTGATCCACTACATCTCACCTTTCTTTGCAGACAAGCCATTTGAAATACCCTTAACTTATTTCACAGCCAATAAGGCTTTGAAATAATGTGTATTTTTTAGAGAAATCGTCTTATATAATTAGGCAGAAAATCTGACCTGCCATAGTTTTCAAAACAGCATAATTTCACTCTTCTCAATGATTAATCTGTTGTATTACACAACCTTTGTGTATTTAGCTTTATCAATGACATGTCCTTTAAAAATGTTTTAGAGATCCTACCAGTCTTTGAAAACATCCACGTGCCTTGTTTCAGTTCCAGTTTATGTATATTTTCTGCCTTGCACCCGATTATTCCTACATCTGATGGATGGCCTTGGGAATCTAATTCTGGTATTGATTGTTTTGGCTGATTGTCTCCCCTTGTAGCTGCTTTCTTCATTATTGTGTAAATTTAGATCATGAGCTCATGTTTAGCTAAACAGCTGACCTTGTAAGAGGCTTAGGTGTGAACGCTCGTAAGTTTCAGAAGAAAGACGGCAAAGATTTATTTGTTTCCCTCCAATGAGTGGCCCTCAAGGACCCCGTTTTCTACAAGTGTTGGTCCAATACACCCTCTAGAGGCAGGGGACTCAGACAGGGCTGCTTTGAGGCCCCCGATCTGGGGCAATGGCGGTTGGCGGCCTGTGGCCCGGGCAGGAGCCACTCCGCGTGTGTCCCAGGGACCCATCTGCCTGTGAGCCTCGGTCACCTGGCAGGAAGCTACGATGCCCAGACCTATGCTTAGCTGTGCAGCGAGGTGTACTGCGCGGACAGGTTCCACACACACTTCAAGTAAGAGGGCGGCCTGAGTGGAAAGGTGAGAGTTTGGGCAGCTGTGCAGACAAAGAAAGCGCCCTTTGGCCTGGGCCTAAATGCTTGTGACAATCCACTGGGCCTGCCGGGCTCTGAGGGCCCTGCCCTGGGCCCCCTGCTCCCCTGCCCTTTGTTCAGTCACAGCAGAGATGGCCACACCCACTCCCTCAGTGAGGGCAGTGTTCCAACCTCCCTCAGCCCCGCCCCCTCTCCGCAGGTTACCATGGACTACAGAGGCTGCATTCTGAGGCCAGGGCGTTCCGAGAATGCCAAGGGCAGACATGATGACCTTAAATGATTTCCTCTTGTGTCAGTTTTGGTAAACTTTAGGAGCTAGGAAATGGTCCACTTGACAGAAATGTTCAAATTTACTGGTATTTCATATATTCTCTGCTCTAACATTGTCCTGACTCTTTCTGTATATTCTTTACTTATGTTTTTGTTTTCCTTAATCAAAGTGTGTCTTTTAAATCTTTTCAAAGAAGATTCTTTGGACTTACTAAATCACCTGAATTTTATACGTTTTCTGTTGTATTAAGTTCTGCTCATATCTTTATTTAACTTTTTTCTATGTTCTCAGGGTTTATTGTTTTCATCTTCTGATGTCAATTAAAACACTTGGTTATTCATTTTAATAAATCTTTTTACCTATAAAAATTTGAACTTTTGAAGATTCCAGCTTACTTGTACGTTTCAAAGGGTCAGGTCCTCTCCACTGTTGCCGGCCTAAGGCTTAGTTCACCATATAGCAATGTATATATTGACCTATTTTCCCCTCGACTTTCTGTGATCCACTACATCTCACCTTTCTTTGCAGACAAGCCATTTGAAATACCCTTAACTTATTTCACAGCCAATAAGGCTTTGAAATAATGTTTATTTTTTAGAGAAATCTTCTTATATAATTAGGCAGAAAATCTGACCTGCCATAGTTTTCAAAACAGCATAATTTCACTCTTCTCAATGATTAATCTGTTGTATTACACAACCTTTGTGTATTTAGCTTTATCAATGACATGATCTTTAAAAATGTCTTAGAGATCCTACCAGTCTTTGAAAACATCCTCGTGCCTTGTTTCAGTTCCAGTTTTATGTATATTTTCTGCCTTGCACCCGATTATTCCTACATCTGATGGATGGCCTTGGGAATCTAATTCTGGTATTGATTGTTTTGGCTGATTGTCTCCCCTTATAGCTGCTTTCTTCATTATTGTGTAAATTTAGATCATGAGCTCATGTTTAGCTAAACAGCTGACCTTGTAAGAGGCTTAGGTGTGAACGCTCGTAAGTTTCAGCAGAAAGTCGGCAAAGATTTATTTGTGTCCCTCCAATGAGTGGCCCTCAAGGACCCCGTTTTCTACAAGTGTTGGTCCAATACTCCCTCTAGAGGCAGGGGACTCCGACAGGGCTGCTTTGAGGCCCCCGATCTGGGGCAGGGGCAGTGGGCGGCGTGTGGCCCGGGCAGGAGCCACTCCGCGTGTGTCCCAGGGACCCATCTGCCTGTGAGCCTCGGTCACCTGGCAGGAAGCTACGATGCCCAGAACTATGCTTAGCTGTGCAGCGAGGTGTACTGCGCGGACAGGTTCCACACACACTTCAAGTAAGAGGGCGGCCTGAGTGGAAAGGTGAGAGTTTGGGCAGCTGTGCAGACAAAGAAAGCGCCCTTTGGCCTGGGCCTAAATGCTTGTGACAATCCACTGGGCCTGCCGGGCTCTGAGGGCCCTGCCCTGGGCCCCCTGCTCCCCTGCCCTTTGTTCAGTCACAGCAGAGATGGCCACACCCACTCCCTCAGTAAGGGCAGTGTTCCAACCTCCCTCAGCCCCGCCCCCTCTCCGCAGGTTACCATGGACTACAGAGGCTGCATTCTGAGGCCAGGGCGTTCCGAGAATGCCAAGGGCAGACATGATGACCTTAAATGATTTCCTCTTGTGTCAGTTTTGGTAAACTTTAGGAGCTAGGAAATGGTCCACTTGACAGAAATGTTCAAATTTACTGGTATTTCATATATTCTCTGCTCTAACATTGTCCTGACTCTTTCTGTATATTCTTTACTTATGTTTTTGTTTTCCTTAATCAAAGTGTGTCTTTTAAATCTTTTCAAAGAAGATTCTTTGGACTTACTAAATCACCTGAATTTTATACGTTTTCTGTTGTATTAAGTTCTGCTCATATCTTTATTTAACTTTTTTCTATGTTCTCAGGGTTTATTGTTTTCATCTTCTGATGTCAATTAAAACACTTGGTTATTCATTTAATAAATCTTTTTACCTATAAAAATTTGAACTTTTGAAGATTCCAGCTTACTTGTACGTTTCAAAGGGTCAGGTCCTCTCCACTGTTGCCGGCCTAAGGCTTAGTTCACCATATAGCAATGTATATATTGACCTATTTTCCCCTCGACTTTCTGTGATCCACTACATCTCACCTTTCTTTGCAGACAAGCCATTTGAAATACCCTTAACTTATTTCACAGCCAATAAGGCTTTGAAATAATGTTTATTTTTTAGAGAAATCTTCTTATATAATTAGGCAGAAAATCTGACCTGCCATAGTTTTCAAAACAGCATAATTTCACTCTTCTCAATGATTAATCTGTTGTATTACACAACCTTTGTGTATTTAGCTTTATCAATGACATGATCTTTAAAAATGTCTTAGAGATCCTACCAGTCTTTGAAAACATCCTCGTGCCTTGTTTCAGTTCCAGTTTTATGTATATTTTCTGCCTTGCACCCGATTATTCCTACATCTGATGGATGGCCTTGGGAATCTAATTCTGGTATTGATTGTTTTGGCTGATTGTCTCCCCTTATAGCTGCTTTCTTCATTATTGTGTAAATTTAGATCATGAGCTCATGTTTAGCTAAACAGCTGACCTTGTAAGAGGCTTAGGTGTGAACGCTCGTAAGTTTCAGCAGAAAGTCGGCAAAGATTTATTTGTGTCCCTCCAATGAGTGGCCCTCAAGGACCCCGTTTTCTACAAGTGTTGGTCCAATACTCCCTCTAGAGGCAGGGGACTCCGACAGGGCTGCTTTGAGGCCCCCGATCTGGGGCAGGGGCAGTGGGCGGCGTGTGGCCCGGGCAGGAGCCTCTCCGCGTGTGTCCCAGGGACCCATCTGCCTGTGAGCCTCGGTCACCTGGCAGGAAGCTACGATGCCCAGACCTATGCTTAGCTGTGCAGCGAGGTGTACTGCGCGGACAGATTCCACACACACTTCAAGAAAGAGGGCGGCCTGAGTGGAAAGGTGAGAGTTTGGGCAGCTGTGCAGACAAAGAAAGCGCCCTTTGGCCTGGGCCTAAATGCTTGTGACACTCCACTGGGCCTGCCGGGCTCTGAGGGCCCTGCCCTGCGCCCCCTGCTCCCCTGCCCTTTGTTCAGTCAGAGCAGAGATGGCCACACCCACTCCCTCAGTGAGGGCAGTGTTCCAACCTCCCTCAGCCCCGCCCCCTCTCCGCAGTTTACCATGGACTACAGAGGCTGCATTCTGAGGCCAGGGCGTTCCCGAGAATGCCAAGGGCAGACATGATGACCTTAAATGATTTCCTCTTGTGTCACTTTTGGTAAACTTTAGGAGCTAGGAAATGGTCCACTTTCCAGAAATGTTCAAATTTACTGGCATTTCATATATTCTCTGCTCTAACATTGTCCTGACTCTTTCTGTATATTCTTTACTTATGTTTTTGTTTTCCTTAATCAAAGTGTGTCTTTTAAATCTTTTCAAAGAAGATTCTTTGGACTTACTAAATCACCTGAATTTTATACGTTTTCTGTTGTATTAAGTTCTGCTCCTATCTTTATTTAACTTTTTTCTATGTTCTCAGGGTTTATTGTTTTCATCTTCTGATGTCAATTAAAACACTTGGTTATTCATTTTAATAAATCTTTTTACTTATAAAGATTTGAACTTTTGAAGATTCCAGCTTACTTGTACGTTTCAAAGGGTCAGGTCCTCTCCACTGTTGCCGGCCTAAGGCTTAGTTCACCATATAGCAATGTATATATTGACCTATTTTCCCCTCGACTTTCTGTGATCCAATACATCTCACCTTTCTTTGCAGACAAGCCATTTGAAATACCCTTAACTTATTTCACAGCCAATAAGGCTTTGAAATAATGTTTATTTTTTATAGAAATCTTCTTATATAATTAGGCAGAAAATCTGACCTGCCATAGTTTTCAAAACAGCATAATTTCACTCTTCTCAATGATTAATCTGTTGTATTACACAACCTTTGTGTATTTAGCTTTATCAATGACATGTCCTTTAAAAATGTTTTAGAGATCCTACCAGTCTTTGAAAACATCCTCGTGCCTTGTTTCAGTTCCAGTTTTATGTATATTTTCTGCCTTGCACCCGATTATTCCTACATCTGATGGATGGCCTTGGGAATCTAATTCTGGTATTGATTGTTTTGGCTGATTGTCTCCCCTTGTAGCTGCTTTCTTCATTATTGTGTAAATTTAGATCATGAGCTCATGTTTAGCTAAACAGCTGACCTTGTAAGGGGTTTAGGTGTGAACACTCGTAAGTTTCAGAAGAAAGACGGCAAAGATTTATTTGTGTCCCTCCAATGAGTGGCCCTCAAGGACCCCGTTTTCTACAAGTGTTTGTCAAATACTCCCTCTAGAGGCAGGGGACTCCGACAGGGCTGCTTTGAGGCCCCCGATCTGGGGCAGGGGCAGTGGGCGGCCTGTGGCCCGGGCAGGAGCCTCTCCGCGTGTGTCCCAGGGACCCATCTGCCTGTGAGCCTCGGTCACCTGGCAGGAAGCTACGAAGCCCAGACCTATGCTTAGCTGTGCAGCGAGGTGTACTGCGCGGACAGGTTCCACACACACTTCAAGTAAGAGGGCGGCCTGAGTGGAAAGGTGAGAGTTTGGGCAGCTGTGCAGACAAAGAAAGCGCCCTTTGGCCTGGGCCTAAATGCTTGTGACACTCCACTGGGCCTGCCGGGCTCTGAGGGCCCTGCCCTGGGCCCCCTGCTCCCCTGCCCTTTGTTCAGTCACAGCAGAGATGGCCACAGCCACTCCCTCATTGAGGGCAGTGTTCCAACCTCCCTCAGCCCCGCCCCCACTCCGCAGGTGACCATGGACTACAGAGGCTGCATTCTGAGGCCAGGGCGTTCCGAGAATGCCAAGGGCAGACGTGATGACCTTAAATGATTTCCTCTTGTGTCAGTTTTGGTAAACTTTAGGAGCTAGGAAATGGTCCACTTGACAGAAATGTTCAAATTTACTGGCATTTCATATATTTTCTGCTCTAACATTGTCCTGACTCTTTCTGTATATTCTTTACTTATGTTTTTGTTTTCCTTAATCAAAGTGTGTCTTTTAAATCTTTTCAAAGAAGATTCTTTGGACTTACTAAATCACCTGAATTTTATACGTTTTCTGTTGTATTAAGTTCTGCTCATATCTTTATTTATCTTTGTTCTATGTTCTCAGAGTTTATTGTTTTCATCTTCTGATGTCAATTAAAACACTTGGTTATTCATTTTACTAAATCTTTTTACTTATAAAGATTTGAACTTTTGAAGATTCCAGCTTACTTGTACGTTTCTAAGGGTCAGGTTCTCTCCACTGTTGCCGGCCTAAGGCTTAGTTCACCATATAGCAATGAATATATTGACCTATTTTCCCCTCGACTTTCTGTGATCCACTACATCTCACCTTTCTTTGCAGACAAGCCATTTGAAATACCCTTAACTTATTTCACAGCCAATAAGGCTTTGAAATAATGTGTATTTTTTAGAGAAATCTTCTTATATAATTAGGCAGAAAAACTGACCTGCCATAGTTTTCAAAACAGCATAATTTCACTCTTCTCAATGATTAATCTGTTGTATTACACAACCTTTGTGTATTTAGCTTTATCAATGACATGTCCTTTAAAAATGTTTTAGAGATCCTACCAGTCTTTGAAAACATCCTCGTGCCTTGTTTCAGTTCCAGTTTATGTATATTTTCTGCATTGCACCCGATTATTCCTACATCTGATGGATGGCCTTGGGAATCTAATTCTGGTATTGATTGTTTTGGCTGATTGTCTCCCCTTGTAGCTGCTTTCTTCATTATTGTGTAAATTTAGATCATGAGCTCATGTTTAGCTAAACAGCTGACCTTGTAAGAGGCTTAGGTGTGAACGCTCGTAAGTTTCAGAAGAAAGACGGCAAAGATTTATTTGTTTCCCTCCAATGAGTGGCCCTCAAGGACCCCGTTTTCTACAAGTGTTGGTCCAATACTCCCTCTAGAGGCAGGGGACTCAGACAGGGCTGCTTTGAGGCCCCCGATCTGGGGCAATGGCGGTTGGCGGCCTGTGGCCCGGGCAGGAGCCACTCCGCGTGTGTCCCAGGGACCCATCTGCCTGTGAGCCTCGGTCACCTGGCAGGAAGCTACGATGCCCAGACCTATGCTTAGCTGTGCAGCGAGGTGTACTGCGCGGACAGGTTCCACACACACTTCAAGTAAGAGGGCGGCCTGAGTGGAAAGGTGAGAGTTTGGGCAGCTGTGCAGACAAAGAAAGCGCCCTTTGGCCTGGGCCTAAATGCTTGTGACACTCCACTGGGCCTGCCGGGCTCTGAGGGCCCTGCCCTGGGCCCCCTGCTCCCCTGCCCTTTGTTCAGTCACAGCAGAGATGGCCACACCCACTCCCTCAGTGAGGGCAGTGTTCCAACCTCCCTCAGCCCCGCCCCCTCTCCGCAGGTTACCATGGACTACAGAGGCTGCATTCTGAGGCCAGGGCGTTCCGAGAATGCCAAGGGCAGACATGATGACCTTAAATGATTTCCTCTTGTGTCACTTTTGGTAAACTTTAGGAGCTAGGAAATGGTCCACTTGACAGAAATGTTCAAATTTACTGGCATTTCATATATTCTCTGCTCTAACATTGTCCTGACTCTTTCTGTATATTCTTTACTTATGTTTTTGTTTTCCTTAATCAAAGTGTGTCTTTTAAATCTTTTCAAAGAAGATTCTTTGGACTTACTAAATCACCTGAATTTTATACGTTTTCTGTTGTATTAAGTTCTGCTCATATCTTTATTTAAATTTTTTCTATGTTCTCAGGGTTTATTCTTTTCATCTTCTGATGTCAATTAAAACACTTGGTTATTCATTTTAATAAATCTTTTTACTTATAAAAATTTGAACTTTTGAAGATTCCAGCTTACTTGTACGTTTCTAAGGGTCAGGTCCTCTCCACTGTTGCCGGCCTAAGGCTTAGTTCACCATATAGCAATGTATATATTGACCTATTTTCCCCTCGACTTTCTGTGATCCCCTACATCTCACCTTTCTTTGCAGACAAGCCATTTGAAACACCCTTAACTTATTTCACAGCCAATAAGGCTTTGAAATAATGTTTATTTTTTAGAGAAATCTTCTTATATAATTAGGCAGAAAATCTGACCTGCCATAGTTTTCAAAACAGCATAATTTCACTCTTCTCAATGATTAATCTGTTGTATTACACAACCTTTGTGTATTTAGCTTTATCAATGACATGATCTTTAAAAATGTTTTAGAGATCCTACCAGTCTTTGAAAACATCCTCGTGCCTTGTTTCAGTTCCAGTTTTATGTATATTTTCCTCCTTGCACCCGATTATTCCTACATCTGATGGATGGCCTTGGGAATCTAATTCTGGTATTGATTGTTTTGGCTGATTGTCTCCCCTTATAGCTGCTTTCTTCATTATTGTGTAAATTTAGATCATGAGCTCATGTTTAGCTAAACAGCTGACCTTGTAAGAGGTTTAGGTGTGAACGCTCGTAAGTTTCAGCAGAAAGTCAGCAAAGATTTATTTGTGTCCCTCCAATGAGTGGCCCTCAAGGACCCCGTTTTCTACAAGTGTTGGTCCAATACTCCCTCTAGAGGCAGGGGACTCAGACAGGGCTGCTTTGCCGCCCCCGATCTGGGGCAGGGGCAGTGGGCAGCCTGTGGCCCGGGCAGGAGCCTCTCCGCGTGTGTCCCAGGGACCCATCTGCCTGTGAGCCTCGGTCACCTGGCAGGAAGCTACGATGCCCAGACCTATGCTTAGCTGTGCAGCGAGGTGTACTGCGCGGACAGGTTCCACACACACTTCAAGTAAGAGGGCGGCCTGAGTGGAAAGGTGAGAGTTTGGGCAGCTGTGCAGACAAAGAAAGCGCCCTTTGGCCTGGGCCTAAATGCTTGTGACACTCCACTGGGCCTGCCGGGCTCTGAGGGCCCTGCCCTGGGCCCCCTGCTCCCCTGCCCTTTGTTCAGTCACAGCAGAGATGGCCACACCCACTCCCTCAGTGAGGGCAGTGTTCCAACCTCCCTCAGCCCCGCCCCCTCTCCGCAGGTTACCATGGACTACAGAGGCTGCATTCTGAGGCCAGGGCGTTCCGAGAATGCCAAGGGCAGACATGATGACCTTAAATGATTTCCTCTTGTGTCACTTTTGGTAAACTTTAGGAGCTAGGAAATGGTCCACTTGACAGAAATGTTCAAATTTACTGGCATTTCATATATTCTCTGCTCTAACATTGTCCTGACTCTTTCTGTATATTCTTTACTTATGTTTTTGTTTTCCTTAATCAAAGTGTGTCTTTTAAATCTTTTCAAAGAAGATTCTTTGGACTTACTAAATCACCTGAATTTTATACGTTTTCTGTTGTATTAAGTTCTGCTCATATCTTTATTTAAATTTTTTCTATGTTCTCAGGGTTTATTCTTTTCATCTTCTGATGTCAATTAAAACACTTGGTTATTCATTTTAATAAATCTTTTTACTTATAAAAATTTGAACTTTTGAAGATTCCAGCTTACTTGTACGTTTCTAAGGGTCAGGTCCTCTCCACTGTTGCCGGCCTAAGGCTTAGTTCACCATATAGCAATGTATATATTGACCTATTTTCCCCTCGACTTTCTGTGATCCCCTACATCTCACCTTTCTTTGCAGACAAGCCATTTGAAACACCCTTAACTTATTTCACAGCCAATAAGGCTTTGAAATAATGTTTATTTTTTAGAGAAATCTTCTTATATAATTAGGCAGAAAATCTGACCTGCCATAGTTTTCAAAACAGCATAATTTCACTCTTCTCAATGATTAATCTGTTGTATTACACAACCTTTGTGTATTTAGCTTTATCAATGACATGATCTTTAAAAATGTTTTAGAGATCCTACCAGTCTTTGAAAACATCCTCGTGCCTTGTTTCAGTTCCAGTTTTATGTATATTTTCCTCCTTGCACCCGATTATTCCTACATCTGATGGATGGCCTTGGGAATCTAATTCTGGTATTGATTGTTTTGGCTGATTGTCTCCCCTTATAGCTGCTTTCTTCATTATTGTGTAAATTTAGATCATGAGCTCATGTTTAGCTAAACAGCTGACCTTGTAAGAGGTTTAGGTGTGAACGCTCGTAAGTTTCAGCAGAAAGTCGGCAAAGATTTATTTGTGTCCCTCCAATGAGTGGCCCTCAAGGACCCCGTTTTCTACAAGTGTTGGTCCAATACTCCCTCTAGAGGCAGGGGACTCAGAGAGGGCTGCTTTGCCGCCCCCGATCTGGGGCAGGGGCAGTGGGCAGCCTGTGGCCCGGGCAGGAGCCTCTCCGCGTGTGTCCCAGGGACCCATCTGCCTGTGAGCCTCGGTCACCTGGCAGGAAGCTACGATGCCCAGACCTATGCTTAGCTGTGCAGCGAGGTGTACTGCGCGGACAGGTTCCACACACACTTCAAGTAAGAGGGCGGCCTGAGTGGAAAGGTGAGAGTTTGGGCAGCTGTTCAGACAAAGAAAGCGCCCTTTGGGCTGGGCCTAAATGCTTGTGACACTCCACTGGGCCTGCCGGGCTCTGAGGGCCCTGCCCTGGGCCCCCTGCTCCCCTGCCCTTTGTTCAGTCACAGCAGAGATGGCCACACCCACTCCCTCAGTGAGGGCAGTGTTCCAACCTCCCTCAGCCCCGCCCCCTCTCCGCAGGTTACCATGGACTACAGAGGCTGCATTCTGAGGCCAGGGCGTTCCGAGAATGCCAAGGGCAGACATGATGACCTTAAATGATTTCCTCTTGTGTCACTTTTGGTAAACTTTAGGAGCTAGGAAATGGTCCACTTGACAGAAATGTTCAAATTTACTGGCATTTCATATATTCTCTGCTCTAACATTGTCCTGACTCTTTCTGTATATTCTTTACTTATGTTTTTGTTTTCCTTAATCAAAGTGTGTCTTTTAAATCTTTTCAAAGAAGATTCTTTGGACTTACTAAATCACCTGAATTTTATACGTTTTCTGTTGTATTAAGTTCTGCTCATATCTTTATTTAACTTTTTTCTATGTTCTCAGGGTTTATTCTTTTCATCTTCTGATGTCAATTAAAACACTTGGTTATTCATTTTAATAAATCTTTTTACTTATAAAAATTTGAACTTTTGAAGATTCCAGCTTACTTGTACGTTTCTAAGGGTCAGGTCCTCTCCACTGTTGCCGGCCTAAGGCTTAGTTCACCATATAGCAATGTATATATTGACCTATTTTCCCCTCGACTTTCTGTGATCCCCTACATCTCACCTTTCTTTGCAGACAAGCCATTTGAAACACCCTTAACTTATTTCACAGCCAATAAGGCTTTGAAATAATGTTTATTTTTTAGAGAAATCTTCTTATATAATTAGGCAGAAAATCTGACCTGCCATAGTTTTCAAAACAGCATAATTTCACTCTTCTCAATGATTAATCTGTTGTATTACACAACCTTTGTGTATTTAGCTTTATCAATGACATGATCTTTAAAAATGTTTTAGAGATCCTACCAGTCTTTGAAAACATCCTCGTGCCTTGTTTCAGTTCCAGTTTTATGTATATTTTCCTCCTTGCACCCGATTATTCCTACATCTGATGGATGGCCTTGGGAATCTAATTCTGGTATTGATTGTTTTGGCTGATTGTCTCCCCTTATAGCTGCTTTCTTCATTATTGTGTAAATTTAGATCATGAGCTCATGTTTAGCTAAACAGCTGACCTTGTAAGAGGTTTAGGTGTGAACGCTCGTAAGTTTCAGCAGAAAGTCGGCAAAGATTTATTTGTGTCCCTCCAATGAGTGGCCCTCAAGGACCCCGTTTTCTACAAGTGTTGGTCCAATACTCCCTCTAGAGGCAGGGGACTCAGAGAGGGCTGCTTTGCCGCCCCCGATCTGGGGCAGGGGCAGTGGGCAGCCTGTGGCCCGGGCAGGAGCCTCTCCGCGTGTGTCCCAGGGACCCATCTGCCTGTGAGCCTCGGTCACCTGGCAGGAAGCTACGATGCCCAGACCTATGCTTAGCTGTGCAGCGAGGTGTACTGCGCGGACAGGTTCCACACACACTTCAAGTAAGAGGGCGGCCTGAGTGGAAAGGTGAGAGTTTGGGCAGCTGTTCAGACAAAGAAAGCGCCCTTTGGCCTGGGCCTAAATGCTTGTGACACTCCACTGGGCCTGCCGGGCTCTGAGGGCCCTGCCCTGGGCCCCCTGCTCCCCTGCCCTTTGTTCAGTCACAGCAGAGATGGCCACACCCACTCCCTCAGTGAGGGCAGTGTTCCAACCTCCCTCAGCCCCGCCCCCTCTCCGCAGGTTACCATGGACTACAGAGGCTGCATTCTGAGGCCAGGGCGTTCCGAGAATGCCAAGGGCAGACATGATGACCTTAAATGATTTCCTCTTGTGTCACTTTTGGTAAACTTTAGGAGCTAGGAAATGGTCCACTTGACAGAAATGTTCAAATTTACTGGCATTTCATATATTCTCTGCTCTAACATTGTCCTGACTCTTTCTGTATATTCTTTACTTATGTTTTTGTTTTCCTTAATCAAAGTGTGTCTTTTAAATCTTTTCAAAGAAGATTCTTTGGACTTACTAAATCACCTGAATTTTATACGTTTTCTGTTGTATTAAGTTCTGCTCATATCTTTATTTAACTTTTTTCTATGTTCTCAGGGTTTATTCTTTTCATCTTCTGATGTCAATTAAAACACTTGGTTATTCCTTTTAATAAATCTTTTTACTTATAAAAATTTGAACTTTTGAAGATTCCAGCTTACTTGTACGTTTCTAAGGGTCAGGTCCTCTCCACTGTTGCTGGCCTAAGGCTTAGTTCACCATATAGCAATGTATATATTGACCTATTTTCCCCTCGACTTTCTGTGATCCCCTACATCTCACCTTTCTTTGCAGACAAGCCATTTGAAACACCCTTAACTTATTTCACAGCCAATAAGGCTTTGAAATAATGTTTATTTTTTAGAGAAATCTTCTTATATAATTAGGCAGAAAATCTGACCTGCCATAGTTTTCAAAACAGCATAATTTCACTCTTCTCAATGATTAATCTGTTGTATTACACAACCTTTGTGTATTTAGCTTTATCAATGACATGATCTTTAAAAATGTTTTAGAGATCCTACCAGTCTTTGAAAACATCCTCGTGCCTTGTTTCAGTTCCAGTTTTATGTATATTTTCCTCCTTGCACCCGATTATTCCTACATCTGATGGATGGCCTTGGGAATCTAATTCTGGTATTGATTGTTTTGGCTGATTGTCTCCCCTTATAGCTGCTTTCTTCATTATTGTGTAAATTTAGATCATGAGCTCATGTTTAGCTAAACAGCTGACCTTGTAAGAGGTTTAGGTGTGAACGCTCGTAAGTTTCAGCAGAAAGTCAGCAAAGATTTATTTGTGTCCCTCCAATGAGTGGCCCTCAAGGACCCCGTTTTCTACAAGTGTTGGTCCAATACTCCCTCTAGAGGCAGGGGACTCAGACAGGGCTGCTTTGCCGCCCCCGATCTGGGGCAGGGGCAGTGGGCAGCCTGTGGCCCGGGCAGGAGCCTCTCCGCGTGTGTCCCAGGGACCCATCTGCCTGTGAGCCTCGGTCACCTGGCAGGAAGCTACGATGCCCAGACCTATGCTTAGCTGTGCAGCGAGGTGTACTGCGCGGACAGGTTCCACACACACTTCAAGTAAGAGGGCGGCCTGAGTGGAAAGGTGAGAGTTTGGGCAGCTGTTCAGACAAAGAAAGCGCCCTTTGGCCTGGGCCTAAATGCTTGTGACACTCCACTGGGCCTGCCGGGCTCTGAGGGCCCTGCCCTGGGCCCCCTGCTCCCCTGCCCTTTGTTCAGTCACAGCAGAGATGGCCACACCCACTCCCTCAGTGAGGGCAGTGTTCCAACCTCCCTCAGCCCCGCCCCCTCTCCGCAGGTTACCATGGACTACAGAGGCTGCATTCTGAGGCCAGGGCGTTCCGAGAATGCCAAGGGCAGACATGATGACCTTAAATGATTTCCTCTTGTGTCACTTTTGGTAAACTTTAGGAGCTAGGAAATGGTCCACTTGACAGAAATGTTCAAATTTACTGGCATTTCATATATTCTCTGCTCTAACATTGTCCTGACTCTTTCTGTATATTCTTTACTTATGTTTTTGTTTTCCTTAATCAAAGTGTGTCTTTTAAATCTTTTCAAAGAAGATTCTTTGGACTTACTAAATCACCTGAATTTTATACGTTTTCTGTTGTATTAAGTTCTGCTCATATCTTTATTTAACTTTTTTCTATGTTCTCAGGGTTTATTGTTTTCATCTTCTGATGTCAATTAAAACACTTGGTTATTCATTTTAATAAATCTTTTTACTTATAAAAATTTGAACTTTTGAAGATTCCAGCTTACTTGTACGTTTCTAAGGGTCAGGTCCTCTCCACTGTTGCCGGCCTAAGGCTTAGTTCACCATATAGCAATGTATATATTGACCTATTTTCCCCTCGACTTTCTGTGATCCCCTACATCTCACCTTTCTTTGCAGACAAGCCATTTGAAACACCCTTAACTTATTTCACAGCCAATAAGGCTTTGAAATAATGTTTATTTTTTAGAGAAATCTTCTTATATAATTAGGCAGAAAATCTGACCTGCCATAGTTTTCAAAACAGCATAATTTCACTCTTCTCAATGATTAATCTGTTGTATTACACAACCTTTGTGTATTTAGCTTTATCAATGACATGATCTTTAAAAATGTTTTAGAGATCCTACCAGTCTTTGAAAACATCCTCGTGCCTTGTTTCAGTTCCAGTTTTATGTATATTTTCCTCCTTGCACCCGATTATTCCTACATCTGATGGATGGCCTTGGGAATCTAATTCTGGTATTGATTGTTTTGGCTGATTGTCTCCCCTTATAGCTGCTTTCTTCATTATTGTGTAAATTTAGATCATGAGCTCATGTTTAGCTAAACAGCTGACCTTGTAAGAGGTTTAGGTGTGAACGCTCGTAAGTTTCAGCAGAAAGTCGGCAAAGATTTATTTGTGTCCCTCCAATGAGTGGCCCTCAAGGACCCCGTTTTCTACAAGTGTTGGTCCAATACTCCCTCTAGAGGCAGGGGACTCAGAGAGGGCTGCTTTGCCGCCCCCGATCTGGGGCAGGGGCAGTGGGCAGCCTGTGGCCCGGGCAGGAGCCTCTCCGCGTGTGTCCCAGGGACCCATCTGCCTGTGAGCCTCGGTCACCTGGCAGGAAGCTACGATGCCCAGACCTATGCTTAGCTGTGCAGCGAGGTGTACTGCGCGGACAGGTTCCACACACACTTCAAGTAAGAGGGCGGCCTGAGTGGAAAGGTGAGAGTTTGGGCAGCTGTTCAGACAAAGAAAGCGCCCTTTGGCCTGGGCCTAAATGCTTGTGACACTCCACTGGGCCTGCCGGGCTCTGAGGGCCCTGCCCTGGGCCCCCTGCTCCCCTGCCCTTTGTTCAGTCACAGCAGAGATGGCCACACCCACTCCCTCAGTGAGGGCAGTGTTCCAACCTCCCTCAGCCCCGCCCCCTCTCCGCAGGTTACCATGGACTACAGAGGCTGCATTCTGAGGCCAGGGCGTTCCGAGAATGCCAAGGGCAGACATGATGACCTTAAATGATTTCCTCTTGTGTCAGTTTTGGTAAACTTTAGGAGCTAGGAAATGGTCCACTTGACAGAAATGTTCAAATTTACTGGCATTTCATATATTCTCTGCTCTAACATTGTCCTGACTCTTTCTGTATATTCTTTACTTATGTTTTTGTTTTCCTTAATCAAAGTGTGTCTTTTAAATCTTTTCAAAGAAGATTCTTTGGACTTACTAAATCACCTGAATTTTATACGTTTTCTGTTGTATTAAGTTCTGCTCATATCTTTATTTAACTTTTTTCTATGTTCTCAGGGTTTATTGTTTTCATCTTCTGATGTCAATTAAAACACTTGGTTATTCATTTTAATAAATCTTTTTACTTATAAAAATTTGAACTTTTGAAGATTCCAGCTTACTTGTACGTTTCTAAGGGTCAGGTCCTCTCCACTGTTGCCGGCCTAAGGCTTAGTTCACCATATAGCAATGTATATATTGACCTATTTTCCCCTCGACTTTCTGTGATCCCCTACATCTCACCTTTCTTTGCAGACAAGCCATTTGAAACACCCTTAACTTATTTCACAGCCAATAAGGCTTTGAAATAATGTTTATTTTTTAGAGAAATCTTCTTATATAATTAGGCAGAAAATCTGACCTGCCATAGTTTTCAAAACAGCATAATTTCACTCTTCTCAATGATTAATCTGTTGTATTACACAACCTTTGTGTATTTAGCTTTATCAATGACATGATCTTTAAAAATGTTTTAGAGATCCTACCAGTCTTTGAAAACATCCTCGTGCCTTGTTTCAGTTCCAGTTTTATGTATATTTTCCTCCTTGCACCCGATTATTCCTACATCTGATGGATGGCCTTGGGAATCTAATTCTGGTATTGATTGTTTTGGCTGATTGTCTCCCCTTGTAGCTGCTTTCTTCATTATTGTGTAAATTTAGATCATGAGCTCATGTTTAGCTAAACAGCTGACCTTGTAAGAGGCTTAGGTGTGAACGCTCGTAAGTTTCAGAAGAAAGACGGCAAAGATTTATTTGTTTCCCTCCAATGAGTGGCCCTCAAGGACCCCGTTTTCTACAAGTGTTGGTCCAATACTCCCTCTAGAGGCAGGGGACTCAGACAGGGCTGCTTTGAGGCCCCCGATCTGGGGCAATGGCGGTTGGCGGCCTGTGGCCCGGGCAGGAGCCACTCCGCGTGTGTCCCAGGGACCCATCTGCCTGTGAGCCTCGGTCACCTGGCAGGAAGCTACGATGCCCAGACCTATGCTTAGCTGTGCAGCGAGGTGTACTGCGCGGACAGGTTCCACACACACTTCAAGTAAGAGGGCGGCCTGAGTGGAAAGGTGAGAGTTTGGGCAGCTGTGCAGACAAAGAAAGCGCCCTTTGGCCTGGGCCTAAATGCTTGTGACACTCCACTGGGCCTGCCGGGCTCTGAGGGCCCTGCCCTGGGCCCCGTGCTCCCCTGCCCTTTGTTCAGTCACAGCAGAGATGGCCACACCCACTCCCTCAGTGAGGGCAGTGTTCCAACCTCCCTCAGCCCCGCCCCCTCTCCGCAGGTTACCATGGACTACAGAGGCTGCATTCTGAGGCCAGGGCATTCCGAGAATGCCAAGGGCAGACATGATGACCTTAAATGATTTCCTCTTGTGTCACTTTTGGTAAACTTTAGGAGCTAGGAAATGGTCCACTTGACAGAAATGTTCAAATTTACTGGCATTTCATATATTCTCTGCTCTAACATTGTCCTGACTCTTTCTGTATATTCTTTACTTATGTTTTTGTTTTCCTTAATCAAAGTGTGTCTTTTAAATCTTTTCAAAGAAGATTCTTTGGACTTACTAAATCACCTGAATTTTATACGTTTTCTGTTGTATTAAGTTCTGCTCCTATCTTTATTTAACTTTTTTCTATGTTCTCAGGGTTTATTGTTTTCATCTTCTGATGTCAATTAAAACACTTGGTTATTCATTTTAATAAATCTTTTTACCTATAAAAATTTGAACTTTTGAAGATTCCAGCTTACTTGTACGTTTCAAAGGGTCAGGTCCTCTCCACTGTTGCCGGCCTAAGGCTTAGTTCACCATATAGCAATGCATATATTGACCTATTTTCCCCTCGACTTTCTGTGATCCACTACATCTCACCTTTCTTTGCAGACAAGCCATTTGAAATACCCTTAACTTATTTCACAGCCAATAAGGCTTTGAAATAATGTTTATTTTTTAGAGAAATCTTCTTATATAATTAGGCAAAAAATCT
Source organism: Mesoplodon mirus (assembly GCF_964341445.2). Lineage (NCBI taxonomy): Eukaryota > Metazoa > Chordata > Mammalia > Artiodactyla > Ziphiidae > Mesoplodon > Mesoplodon mirus. Next base: position 60,755 of record NW_028295256.1, read on the forward strand.
GACCTGCCATAGTTTTCAAAACAGCATAATTTCACTCTTCTCAATGATTAATCTGTTGTATTACACAACCTTTGTGTATTTAGCTTTATCAATGACATGATCTTTAAAAATGTTTTAGAGATCCTACCAGTCTTTGAAAACATCCTCGTGCCTTGTTTCAGTTCCAGTTTTATGTATATTTTCTGCCTTGCACCCGATTATTCCTACATCTGATGGATAGCCTTGGGAATCTAATTCTGGTATTGATTGTTTTGGCTGATTGTCTCCCCTTATAGCTGCTTTCTTCATTATTGTGTAAATTTAGATCATGAGCTCATGTTTAGCTAAACAGCTGACCTTATAAGAGGCTTAGGTGTGAACGCTCGTAAGTTTCAGCAGAAAGTCGGCAAAGATTTATTTGTGTCCCTCCAATGAGTGGCCCTCAAGGACCCCGTATTCTACAAGTGTTGGTCCAATACTCCCTCTAGAGGCAGGGGACTCAGACAGGGCTGCATTGCGGCCCCCGATCTGGGGCAGGGGCAGTGGGCGGCGTGTGGCCCGGGCAGGAGCCTCTCCACGTGTGTCCCAGGGACCCATCTGCCTGTGAGCCTCGGTCACCTGGCAGGAAGCTACGATACCCAGACCTATGCTTAGCTGTGCAGCGAGGTGTACTGCGCGGACAGGTTCCACACACACTTCAAGTAAGAGGGCGGCCTGAGTGGAAAGGTGAGAGTTTGGGCAGCTGTGCAGACAAAGAAAGCGCCCTTTGGCCTGGGCCTAAATGCTTGTGACACTCCACTGGGCCTGCCGGGCTCTGAGGGCCCTGCCCTGGGCCCCCTGCTCCCCTGCCCTTTGTTCAGTCACAGCAGAGATGGCCACACCCACTCCCTCAGTGAGGGCAGTGTTCCAACCTCCCTCAGCCCCGCCCCCTCTCCGCAGGTTACCATGGACTACAGAGGCTGCATTCTGAGGCCAGGGCATTCCGAGAATGCCAAGGGCAGACATGATGACCTTAAATGATTTCCTCTTGTGTCACTTTTGGTAAACTGTAGGAGCTAGGAAATGGTCCACTTGACAGAAATGTTCAAATTTACTGGCATTTCATATATTCTCTGCTCTAACATTGTCCTGACTCTTTCTGTATATTCTTTACTTATGTTTTTGTTTTCCTTAATCAAAGTGTGTCTTTTAAATGTTTTCAAAGAAGATTCTTTGGACTTACTAAATCACCTGAATTTTATACGTTTTCTGTTGTATTAAGTTCTGCTCCTATCTTTATTTAACTTTTTTCTATGTTCTCAGGGTTTATTGTTTTCATCTTCTGATGTCAATTAAAACACTTGGTTATTCATTTTAATAAATCTTTTTACTTATAAAGATTTGAACTTTTGAAGATTCCAGCTTACTTGTACGTTTCTAAGGGTCAGGTCCTCTCCATTGTTGCCGGCCTAAGGCTTAGTTCACCATATAGCAATGTATATATTGACCTATTTTCCCCTCGACTTTCCGTGATCCCCTACATCTCACCTTTCTTTGCAGACAAGCCATTTGAAACACCCTTAACTTATTTCACAGCCAATAAGGCTTTGAAATAATGTGTATTTTTTAGGGAAATCTTCTTATATAATTAGGCAGAAAATCTGACCTGCCATAGTTTTCAAAACAGCTTAACTTCACTCTTCTCAATGATTAATCTGTTGTATTACACAACCTTGGTGTATTTAGCTTTAGCAGTGACATGTCCTTTAAAAATGTTTTAGAGATCCTACCAGTCTTTGAAAACATCCTCGTGCCTTGTTTCAGTTCCAGTTTATGTATATTTTCTGCCTTGCACCCGATTATTCCTACATCTGATGGATGGCCTTGGGAATCTAATTCTGGTATTGATTGTTTTGGCTGATTGTCTCCCCTTGTAGCTGCTTTCTTCATTATTGTGTAAATTTAGATCATGAGCTCATGTTTAGCTAAACAGCTGACCTTGTAAGAGGCTTAGGTGTGAACGCTCGTAAGTTTCAGAAGAAAGACGGCAAAGATTTATTTGTTTCCCTCCAATGAGTGGCCCTCAAGGACCCCGTTTTCTACAAGTGTTGGTCCAATACTCCCTCTAGAGGCAGGGGACTCAGACAGGGCTGCTTTGAGGCCCCCGATCTGGGGCAATGGCGGTTGGCGGCCTGTGGCCCGGGCAGGAGCCACTCCGCGTGTGTCCCAGGGACCCATCTGCCTGTGAGCCTCGGTCACCTGGCAGGAAGCTACGATGCCCAGACCTATGCTTAGCTGTGCAGCGAGGTGTACTGCGCGGACAGGTTCCACACACACTTCAAGTAAGAGGGCGGCCTGAGTGGAAAGGTGAGAGTTTGGGCAGCTGTGCAGACAAAGAAAGCGCCCTTTGGCCTGGGCCTAAATGCTTGTGACACTCCACTGGGCCTGCCGGGCTCTGAGGGCCCTGCCCTGGGCCCCGTGCTCCCCTGCCCTTTGTTCAGTCACAGCAGAGATGGCCACACCCACTCCCTCAGTGAGGGCAGTGTTCCAACCTCCCTCAGCCCCGCCCCCTCTCCGCAGGTTACCATGGACTACAGAGGCTGCATTCTGAGGCCAGGGCATTCCGAGAATGCCAAGGGCAGACATGATGACCTTAAATGATTTCCTCTTGTGTCACTTTTGGTAAACTTTAGGAGCTAGGAAATGGTCCACTTGACAGAAATGTTCAAATTTACTGGCATTTCATATATTCTCTGCTCTAACATTGTCCTGACTCTTTCTGTATATTCTTTACTTATGTTTTTGTTTTCCTTAATCAAAGTGTGTCTTTTAAATCTTTTCAAAGAAGATTCTTTGGACTTACTAAATCACCTGAATTTTATACGTTTTCTGTTGTATTAAGTTCTGCTCCTATCTTTATTTAACTTTTTTCTATGTTCTCAGGGTTTATTGTTTTCATCTTCTGATGTCAATTAAAACACTTGGTTATTCATTTTAATAAATCTTTTTACCTATAAAAATTTGAACTTTTGAAGATTCCAGCTTACTTGTACGTTTCAAAGGGTCAGGTCCTCTCCACTGTTGCCGGCCTAAGGCTTAGTTCACCATATAGCAATGCATATATTGACCTATTTTCCCCTCGACTTTCTGTGATCCACTACATCTCACCTTTCTTTGCAGACAAGCCATTTGAAATACCCTTAACTTATTTCACAGCCAATAAGGCTTTGAAATAATGTTTATTTTTTAGAGAAATCTTCTTATATAATTAGGCAGAAAATCTGACCTGCCATAGTTTTCAAAACAGCATAATTTCACTCTTCTCAATGATTAATCTGTTGTATTACACAACCTTTGTGTATTTAGCTTTATCAATGACATGATCTTTAAAAATGTTTTAGAGATCCTACCAGTCTTTGAAAACATCCTCGTGCCTTGTTTCAGTTCCAGTTTTATGTATATTTTCTGCCTTGCACCCGATTATTCCTACATCTGATGGATAGCCTTGGGAATCTAATTCTGGTATTGATTGTTTTGGCTGATTGTCTCCCCTTATAGCTGCTTTCTTCATTATTGTGTAAATTTAGATCATGAGCTCATGTTTAGCTAAACAGCTGACCTTATAAGAGGCTTAGGTGTGAACGCTCGTAAGTTTCAGCAGAAAGTCGGCAAAGATTTATTTGTGTCCCTCCAATGAGTGGCCCTCAAGGACCCCGTATTCTACAAGTGTTGGTCCAATACTCCCTCTAGAGGCAGGGGACTCAGACAGGGCTGCATTGCGGCCCCCGATCTGGGGCAGGGGCAGTGGGCGGCGTGTGGCCCGGGCAGGAGCCTCTCCACGTGTGTCCCAGGGACCCATCTGCCTGTGAGCCTCGGTCACCTGGCAGGAAGCTACGATACCCAGACCTATGCTTAGCTGTGCAGCGAGGTGTACTGCGCGGACAGGTTCCACACACACTTCAAGTAAGAGGGCGGCCTGAGTGGAAAGGTGAGAGTTTGGGCAGCTGTGCAGACAAAGAAAGCGCCCTTTGGCCTGGGCCTAAATGCTTGTGACACTCCACTGGGCCTGCCGGGCTCTGAGGGCCCTGCCCTGGGCCCCCTGCTCCCCTGCCCTTTGTTCAGTCACAGCAGAGATGGCCACACCCACTCCCTCAGTGAGGGCAGTGTTCCAACCTCCCTCAGCCCCGCCCCCTCTCCGCAGGTTACCATGGACTACAGAGGCTGCATTCTGAGGCCAGGGCGTTCCGAGAATGCCAAGGGCAGACATGATGACCTTAAATGATTTCCTCTTGTGTCAGTTTTGGTAAACTTTAGGAGCTAGGAAATGGTCCACTTGACAGAAATGTTCAAATTTACTGGCATTTCATATATTCTCTGCTCTAACATTGTCCTGACTCTTTCTGTATATTCTTTACTTATGTTTTTGTTTTCCTTAATCAAAGTGTGTCTTTTAAATCTTTTCAAAGAAGATTCTTTGGACTTACTAAATCACCTGAATTTTATACGTTTTCTGTTGTATTAAGTTCTGCTCATATCTTTATTTAACTTTTTTCTATGTTCTCAGGGTTTATTGTTTTCATCTTCTGATGTCAATTAAAACACTTGGTTATTCATTTTAATAAATCTTTTTACCTATAAAAATTTGAACTTTTGAAGATTCCAGCTTACTTGTACGTTTCAAAGGGTCAGGTCCTCTCCACTGTTGCCGGCCTAAGGCTTAGTTCACCATATAGCAATGCATATATTGACCTATTTTCCCCTCGACTTTCTGTGATCCACTACATCTCACCTTTCTTTGCAGACAAGCCATTTGAAATACCCTTAACTTATTTCACAGCCAATAAGGCTTTGAAATAATGTTTATTTTTTAGAGAAATCTTCTTATATAATTAGGCAAAAAATCTGACCTGCCATAGTTTTCAAAACAGCATAATTTCACTCTTCTCAATGATTAATCTGTTGTATTACACAACCTTTGTGTATTTAGCTTTATCAATGACATGATCTTTAAAAATGTTTTAGAGATCCTACCAGTCTTTGAAAACATCCTCGTGCCTTGTTTCAGTTCCAGTTTTATGTATATTTTCTGCCTTGCACCCGATTATTCCTACATCTGATGGATAGCCTTGGGAATCTAATTCTGGTATTGATTGTTTTGGCTGATTGTCTCCCCTTATAGCTGCTTTCTTCATTATTGTGTAAATTTAGATCATGAGCTCATGTTTAGCTAAACAGCTGACCTTATAAGAGGCTTAGGTGTGAACGCTCGTAAGTTTCAGCAGAAAGTCGGCAAAGATTTATTTGTGTCCCTCCAATGAGTGGCCCTCAAGGACCCCGTATTCTATAAGTGTTGGTCCAATACTCCCTCTAGAGGCAGGGGACTCAGACAGGGCTGCATTGCGGCCCCCGATCTGGGGCAGGGGCAGTGGGCGGCGTGTGGCCCGGGCAGGAGCCTCTCCACGTGTGTCCCAGGGACCCATCTGCCTGTGAGCCTCGGTCACCTGGCAGGAAGCTACGATACCCAGACCTATGCTTAGCTGTGCAGCGAGGTGTACTGCGCGGACAGGTTCCACACACACTTCAAGTAAGAGGGCGGCCTGAGTGGAAAGGTGAGAGTTTGGGCAGCTGTGCAGACAAAGAAAGCGCCCTTTGGCCTGGGCCTAAATGCTTGTGACACTCCACTGGGCCTGCCGGGCTCTGAGGGCCCTGCCCTGGGCCCCCTGCTCCCCTGCCCTTTGTTCAGTCACAGCAGAGATGGCCACACCCACTCCCTCAGTGAGGGCAGTGTTCCAACCTCCCTCAGCCCCGCCCCCTCTCCGCAGGTTACCATGGACTACAGAGGCTGCATTCTGAGGCCAGGGCATTCCGAGAATGCCAAGGGCAGACATGATGACCTTAAATGATTTCCTCTTGTGTCACTTTTGGTAAACTTTAGGAGCTAGGAAATGGTCCACTTGACAGAAATGTTCAAATTTACTGGCATTTCATATATTCTCTGCTCTAACATTGTCCTGACTCTTTCTGTATATTCTTTACTTATGTTTTTGTTTTCCTTAATCAAAGTGTGTCTTTTAAATATTTTCAAAGAAGATTCTTTGGACTTACTAAATCACCTGAATTTTATACGTTTTCTGTTGTATTAAGTTCTGCTCCTATCTTTATTTAACTTTTTTCTATGTTCTCAGGGTTTATTGTTTTCATCTTCTGATGTCAATTAAAACACTTGGTTATTCATTTTAATAAATCTTTTTACTTATAAAGATTTGAACTTTTGAAGATTCCAGCTTACTTGTACGTTTCTAAGGGTCAGGTCCTCTCCATTGTTGCCGGCCTAAGGCTTAGTTCACCATATAGCAATGTATATATTGACCTATTTTCCCCTCGACTTTCCGTGATCCCCTACATCTCACCTTTCTTTGCAGACAAGCCATTTGAAACACCCTTAACTTATTTCACAGCCAATAAGGCTTTGAAATAATGTGTATTTTTTAGGGAAATCTTCTTATATAATTAGGCAGAAAATCTGACCTGCCATAGTTTTCAAAACAGCTTAACTTCACTCTTCTCAATGATTAATCTGTTGTATTACACAACCTTGGTGTATTTAGCTTTAGCAGTGACATGTCCTTTAAAAATGTTTTAGAGATCCTACCAGTATTTGAAAACATCCTCGTGCCTTGTTTCAGTTCCAGTTTATGTATATTTTCTGCCTTGCACCCGATTATTCCTACATCTGATGGATGGCCTTGGGAATCTAATTCTGGTATTGATTGTTTTGGCTGATTGTCTCCCCTTGTAGCTGCTTTCTTCATTATTGTGTAAATTTAGATCATGAGCTCATGTTTAGCTAAACAGCTGACCTTGTAAGAGGCTTAGGTGTGAACGCTCGTAAGTTTCAGAAGAAAGACGGCAAAGATTTATTTGTTTCCCTCCAATGAGTGGCCCTCAAGGACCCCGTTTTCTACAAGTGTTGGTCCAATACTCCCTCTAGAGGCAGGGGACTCAGACAGGGCTGCTTTGAGGCCCCCGATCTGGGGCAATGGCGGTTGGCGGCCTGTGGCCCGGGCAGGAGCCACTCCGCGTGTGTCCCAGGGACCCATCTGCCTGTGAGCCTCGGTCACCTGGCAGGAAGCTACGATGCCCAGACCTATGCTTAGCTGTGCAGCGAGGTGTACTGCGCGGACAGGTTCCACACACACTTCAAGTAAGAGGGCGGCCTGAGTGGAAAGGTGAGAGTTTGGGCAGCTGTGCAGACAAAGAAAGCGCCCTTTGGCCTGGGCCTAAATGCTTGTGACACTCCACTGGGCCTGCCGGGCTCTGAGGGCCCTGCCCTGGGCCCCGTGCTCCCCTGCCCTTTGTTCAGTCACAGCAGAGATGGCCACACCCACTCCCTCAGTGAGGGCAGTGTTCCAACCTCCCTCAGCCCCGCCCCCTCTCCGCAGGTTACCATGGACTACAGAGGCTGCATTCTGAGGCCAGGGCATTCCGAGAATGCCAAGGGCAGACATGATGACCTTAAATGATTTCCTCTTGTGTCACTTTTGGTAAACTTTAGGAGCTAGGAAATGGTCCACTTGACAGAAATGTTCAAATTTACTGGCATTTCATATATTCTCTGCTCTAACATTGTCCTGACTCTTTCTGTATATTCTTTACTTATGTTTTTGTTTTCCTTAATCAAAGTGTGTCTTTTAAATCTTTTCAAAGAAGATTCTTTGGACTTACTAAATCACCTGAATTTTATACGTTTTCTGTTGTATTAAGTTCTGCTCCTATCTTTATTTAACTTTTTTCTATGTTCTCAGGGTTTATTGTTTTCATCTTCTGATGTCAATTAAAACACTTGGTTATTCATTTTAATAAATCTTTTTACTTATAAAAATTTGAACTTTTGAAGATTCCAGCTTACTTGTACGTTTCAAAGGGTCAGGTCCTCTCCACTGTTGCCGGCCTAAGGCTTAGTTCACCATATAGCAATGCATATATTGACCTATTTTCCCCTCGACTTTCTGTGATCCACTACATCTCACCTTTCTTTGCAGACAAGCCATTTGAAATACCCTTAACTTATTTCACAGCCAATAAGGCTTTGAAATAATGTTTATTTTTTAGAGAAATCTTCTTATATAATTAGGCAAAAAATCTGACCTGCCATAGTTTTCAAAACAGCATAATTTCACTCTTCTCAATGATTAATCTGTTGTATTACACAACCTTTGTGTATTTAGCTTTATCAATGACATGATCTTTAAAAATGTTTTAGAGATCCTACCAGTCTTTGAAAACATCCTCGTGCCTTGTTTCAGTTCCAGTTTTATGTATATTTTCTGCCTTGCACCCGATTATTCCTACATCTGATGGATAGCCTTGGGAATCTAATTCTGGTATTGATTGTTTTGGCTGATTGTCTCCCCTTATAGCTGCTTTCTTCATTACTGTGTAAATTTAGATCATGAGCTCATGTTTAGCTAAACAGCTGACCTTATAAGAGGCTTAGGTGTGAACGCTCGTAAGTTTCAGCAGAAAGTCGGCAAAGATTTATTTGTGTCCCTCCAATGAGTGGCCCTCAAGGACCCCGTATTCTACAAGTGTTGGTCCAATACTCCCTCTAGAGGCAGGGGACTCAGACAGGGCTGCATTGCGGCCCCCGATCTGGGGCAGGGGCAGTGGGCGGCGTGTGGCCCGGGCAGGAGCCTCTCCACGTGTGTCCCAGGGACCCATCTGCCTGTGAGCCTCGGTCACCTGGCAGGAAGCTACGATACCCAGACCTATGCTTAGCTGTGCAGCGAGGTGTACTGCGCGGACAGGTTCCACACACACTTCAAGTAAGAGGGCGGCCTGAGTGGAAAGGTGAGAGTTTGGGCAGCTGTGCAGACAAAGAAAGCGCCCTTTGGCCTGGGCCTAAATGCTTGTGACACTCCACTGGGCCTGCCGGGCTCTGAGGGCCCTGCCCTGGGCCCCGTGCTCCCCTGCCCTTTGTTCAGTCACAGCAGAGATGGCCACACCCACTCCCTCAGTGAGGGCAGTGTTCCAACCTCCCTCAGCCCCGCCCCCTCTCCGCAGGTTACCATGGACTACAGAGGCTGCATTCTGAGGCCAGGGCATTCCGAGAATGCCAAGGGCAGACATGATGACCTTAAATGATTTCCTCTTGTGTCACTTTTGGTAAACTTTAGGAGCTAGGAAATGGTCCACTTTCCAGAAATGTTCAAATTTACTGGCATTTCATATATTCTCTGCTCTAACATTGTCCTGACTCTTTCTGTATATTCTTTACTTATGTTTTTGTTTTCCTTAATCAAAGTGTGTCTTTTAAATGTTTTCAAAGAAGATTCTTTGGACTTACTAAATCACCTGAATTTTATACGTTTTCTGTTGTATTAAGTTCTGCTCCTATCTTTATTTAACTTTTTTCTATGTTCTCAGGGTTTATTGTTTTCATCTTCTGATGTCAATTAAAACACTTGGTTATTCATTTTAATAAATCTTTTTACTTATAAAGATTTGAACTTTTGAAGATTCCAGCTTACTTGTACGTTTCTAAGGGTCAGGTCCTCTCCATTGTTGCCGGCCTAAGGCTTAGTTCACCATATAGCAATGTATATATTGACCTATTTTCCCCTCGACTTTCCGTGATCCCCTACATCTCACCTTTCTTTGCAGACAAGCCATTTGAAACACCCTTAACTTATTTCACAGCCAATAAGGCTTTGAAATAATGTGTATTTTTTAGGGAAATCTTCTTATATAATTAGGCAGAAAATCTGACCTGCCATAGTTTTCAAAACAGCTTAACTTCACTCTTCTCAATGATTAATCTGTTGTATTACACAACCTTGGTGTATTTAGCTTTAGCAGTGACATGTCCTTTAAAAATGTTTTAGAGATCCTACCAGTCTTTGAAAACATCCTCGTGCCTTGTTTCAGTTCCAGTTTATGTATATTTTCTGCCTTGCACCCGATTATTCCTACATCTGATGGATGGCCTTGGGAATCTAATTCTGGTATTGATTGTTTTGGCTGATTGTCTCCCCTTGTAGCTGCTTTCTTCATTATTGTGTAAATTTAGATCATGAGCTCATGTTTAGCTAAACAGCTGACCTTGTAAGAGGCTTAGGTGTGAACGCTCGTAAGTTTCAGAAGAAAGACGGCAAAGATTTATTTGTTTCCCTCCAATGAGTGGCCCTCAAGGACCCCGTTTTCTACAAGTGTTGGTCCAATACTCCCTCTAGAGGCAGGGGACTCAGACAGGGCTGCTTTGAGGCCCCCGATCTGGGGCAATGGCGGTTGGCGGCCTGTGGCCCGGGCAGGAGCCACTCCGCGTGTGTCCCAGGGACCCATCTGCCTGTGAGCCTCGGTCACCTGGCAGGAAGCTACGATGCCCAGACCTATGCTTAGCTGTGCAGCGAGGTGTACTGCGCGGACAGGTTCCACACACACTTCAAGTAAGAGGGCGGCCTGAGTGGAAAGGTGAGAGTTTGGGCAGCTGTGCAGACAAAGAAAGCGCCCTTTGGCCTGGGCCTAAATGCTTGTGACACTCCACTGGGCCTGCCGGGCTCTGAGGGCCCTGCCCTGGGCCCCGTGCTCCCCTGCCCTTTGTTCAGTCACAGCAGAGATGGCCACACCCACTCCCTCAGTGAGGGCAGTGTTCCAACCTCCCTCAGCCCCGCCCCCTCTCCGCAGGTTACCATGGACTACAGAGGCTGCATTCTGAGGCCAGGGCATTCCGAGAATGCCAAGGGCAGACATGATGACCTTAAATGATTTCCTCTTGTGTCACTTTTGGTAAACTTTAGGAGCTAGGAAATGGTCCACTTGACAGAAATGTTCAAATTTACTGGCATTTCATATATTCTCTGCTCTAACATTGTCCTCACTCTTTCTGTATATTCTTTACTTATGTTTTTGTTTTCCTTAATCAAAGTGTGTCTTTTAAATCTTTTCAAAGAAGATTCTTTGGACTTACTAAATCACCTGAATTTTATACGTTTTCTGTTGTATTAAGTTCTGCTCATATCTTTATTTAACTTTTTTCTATGTTCTCAGGGTTTATTCTTTTCATCTTCTGATGTCAATTAAAACACTTGGTTATTCATTTTAATAAATCTTTTTACTTATAAAAATTTGAACTTTTGAAGATTCCAGCTTACTTGTACGTTTCTAAGGGTCAGGTCCTCTCCACTGTTGCCGGCCTAAGGCTTAGTTCACCATATAGCAATGTATATATTGACCTATTTTCCCCTCGACTTTCTGTGATCCCCTACATCTCACCTTTCTTTGCAGACAAGCCATTTGAAACACCCTTAACTTATTTCACAGCCAATAAGGCTTTGAAATAATGTTTATTTTTTAGAGAAATCTTCTTATATAATTAGGCAGAAAATCTGACCTGCCATAGTTTTCAAAACAGCATAATTTCACTCTTCTCAATGATTAATCTGTTGTATTACACAACCTTTGTGTATTTAGCTTTATCAATGACATGATCTTTAAAAATGTTTTAGAGATCCTACCAGTCTTTGAAAACATCCTCGTGCCTTGTTTCAGTTCCAGTTTTATGTATATTTTCCTCCTTGCACCCGATTATTCCTACATCTGATGGATGGCCTTGGGAATCTAATTCTGGTATTGATTGTTTTGGCTGATTGTCTCCCCTTATAGCTGCTTTCTTCATTATTGTGTAAATTTAGATCATGAGCTCATGTTTAGCTAAACAGCTGACCTTGTAAGAGGTTTAGGTGTGAACGCTCGTAAGTTTCAGCAGAAAGTCGGCAAAGATTTATTTGTGTCCCTCCAATGAGTGGCCCTCAAGGACCCCGTTTTTACAAGTGTTGGTCCAATACTCCCTCTAGAGGCAGGGGACTCAGACAGGGCTGCTTTGCCGCCCCCGATCTGGGGCAGGGGCAGTGGGCAGCCTGTGGCCCGGGCAGGAGCCTCTCCGCGTGTGTCCCAGGGACCCATCTGCCTGTGAGCCTCGGTCACCTGGCAGGAAGCTACGATGCCCAGACCTATGCTTAGCTGTGCAGCGAGGTGTACTGCGCGGACAGGTTCCACACACACTTCAAGTAAGAGGGCGGCCTGAGTGGAAAGGTGAGAGTTTGGGCAGCTGTGCAGACAAAGAAAGCGCCCTTTGGCCTGGGCCTAAATGCTTGTGACACTCCACTGGGCCTGCCGGGCTCTGAGGGCCCTGCCCTGGGCCCCCTGCTCCCCTGCCCTTTGTTCAGTCACAGCAGAGATGGCCACACCCACTCCCTCAGTGAGGGCAGTGTTCCAACCTCCCTCAGCCCCGCCCCCTCTCCGCAGGTTACCATGGACTACAGAGGCTGCATTCTGAGGCCAGGGCGTTCCGAGAATGCCAAGGGCAGACATGATGACCTTAAATGATTTCCTCTTGTGTCAGTTTTGGTAAACTTTAGGAGCTAGGAAATGGTCCACTTGACAGAAATGTTCAAATTTACTGGCATTTCATATATTCTCTGCTCTAACATTGTCCTGACTCTTTCTGTATATTCTTTACTTATGTTTTTGTTTTCCTTAATCAAAGTGTGCCTTTTAAATCTTTTCAAAGAAGATTCTTTGGACTTACTAAATCACCTGAATTTTATACGTTTTCTGTTGTATTAAGTTCTGCTCATATCTTTATTTAACTTTTTTCTATGTTCTCAGGGTTTATTGTTTTCATCTTCTGATGTCAATTAAAACACTTGGTTATTCATTTTAATAAATCTTTTTACCTATAAAAATTTGAACTTTTGAAGATTCCAGCTTACTTGTACGTTTCAAAGGGTCAGGTCCTCTCCACTGTTGCCGGCCTAAGGCTTAGTTCAACATATAGCAATGCATATATTGACCTATTTTCCCCTCGACTTTCTGTGATCCACTACATCTCACCTTTCTTTGCAGACAAGCCATTTGAAATACCCTTAACTTATTTCACAGCCAATAAGGCTTTGAAATAATGTTTATTTTTTAGAGAAATCTTCTTATATAATTAGGCAGAAAATCTGACCTGCCATAGTTTTCAAAACAGCATAATTTCACTCTTCTCAATGATTAATCTGTTGTATTACACAACCTTTGTGTATTTAGCTTTATCAATGACATGATCTTTAAAAATGTCTTAGAGATCCTACCAGTCTTTGAAAACATCCTCGTGCCTTGTTTCAGTTCCAGTTTTATGTATATTTTCTGCCTTGCACCCGATTATTCCTACATCTGATGGATGGCCTTGGGAATCTAATTCTGGTATTGATTGTTTTGGCTGATTGTCTCCCCTTATAGCTGCTTTCTTCATTATTGTGTAAATTTAGATCATGAGCTCATGTTTAGCTAAACAGCTGACCTTGTAAGAGGCTTAGGTGTGAACGCTCGTAAGTTTCAGCAGAAAGTCGGCAAAGATTTATTTGTGTCCCTCCAATGAGTGGCCCTCAAGGACCCCGTTTTCTACAAGTGTTGGTCCAATACTCCCTCTAGAGGCAGGGGACTCCGACAGGGCTGCTTTGAGGCCCCCGATCTGGGGCAGGGGCAGTGGGCGGCGTGTGGCCCGGGCAGGAGCCTCTCCGCGTGTGTCCCAGGGACCCATCTGCCTGTGAGCCTCGGTCACCTGGCAGGAAGCTACGATGCCCAGACCTATGCTTAGCTGTGCAGCGAGGGGTACTGCGCAGACAGATTCCACACACACTTCAAGAAAGAGGGCGGCCTGAGTGGAAAGGTGAGAGTTTGGGCAGCTGTGCAGACAAAGAAAGCGCCCTTTGGCCTGGGCCTAAATGCTTGTGACACTCCACTGGGCCTGCCGGGCTCTGAGGGCCCTGCCCTGCGCCCCCTGCTCCCCTGCCCTTTGTTCAGTCAGAGCAGAGATGGCCACACCCACTCCCTCAGTGAGGGCAGTGTTCCAACCTCCCTCAGCCCCGCCCCCTCTCCACAGTTTACCATGGACTACAGAGGCTGCATTCTGAGGCCAGGGCGTTCCCGAGAATGCCAAGGGCAGACATGATGACCTTAAATGATTTCCTCTTGTGTCACTTTTGGTAAACTTTAGGAGCTAGGAAATGGTCCACTTGACAGAAATGTTCAAATTTACTGGCATTTCATATATTCTCTGCTCTAACATTGTCCTGACTCTTTCTGTATATTCTTTACTTATGTTTTTGTTTTCCTTAATCAAAGTGTGTCTTTTAAATCTTTTCAAAGAAGATTCTTTGGACTTACTAAATCACCTGAATTTTATACGTTTTCTGTTGTATTAAGTTCTGCTCCTATCTTTATTTAACTTTTTTCTATGTTCTCAGGGTTTATTGTTTTCATCTTCTGATGTCAATTAAAACACTTGGTTATTCATTTTAATAAATCTTTTTACTTATAAAGATTTGAACTTTTGAAGATTCCAGCTTACTTGTACGTTTCAAAGGGTCAGGTCCTCTCCACTGTTGCCGGCCTAAGGCTTAGTTCACCATATAGCAATGTATATATTGACCTATTTTCCCCTCGACTTTCTGTGATCCACTACATCTCACCTTTCTTTGCAGACAAGCCATTTGAAATACCCTTAACTTATTTCACAGCCAATAAGGCTTTGAAATAATGTTTATTTTTTATAGAAATCTTCTTATATAATTAGGCAGAAAATCTGACCTGCCATAGTTTTCAAAACAGCATAATTTCACTCTTCTCAATGATTAATCTGTTGTATTACACAACCTTTGTGTATTTAGCTTTATCAATGACATGTCCTTTAAAAATGTTTTAGAGATCCTACCAGTCTTTGAAAACATCCTCGTGCCTTGTTTCAGTTCCAGTTTTATGTATATTTTCTGCCTTGCACCCGATTATTCCTACATCTGATGGATGGCCTTGGGAATCTAATTCTGGTATTGATTGTTTTGGCTGATTGTCTCCCCTTGTAGCTGCTTTCTTCATTATTGTGTAAATTTAGATCATGAGCTCATGTTTAGCTAAACAGCTGACCTTGTAAGGGGTTTAGGTGTGAACGCTCGTAAGTTTCAGAAGAAAGACGGCAAAGATTTATTTGTGTCCCTCCAATGAGTGGCCCTCAAGGACCCCGTTTTCTACAAGTGTTTGTCAAATACTCCCTCTAGAGGCAGGGGACTCCGACAGGGCTGCTTTGAGGCCCCCGATCTGGGGCAGGGGCAGTGGGCGGCCTGTGGCCCGGGCAGGAGCCTCTCCGCGTGTGTCCCAGGGACCCATCTGCCTGTGAGCCTCGGTCACCTGGCAGGAAGCTACGAAGCCCAGACCTATGCTTAGCTGTGCAGCGAGGTGTACTGCGCGGACAGGTTCCACACACACTTCAAGTAAGAGGGCGGCCTGAGTGGAAAGGTGAGAGTTTGGGCAGCTGTGCAGACAAAGAAAGCGCCCTTTGGCCTGGGCCTAAATGCTTGTGACACTCCACTGGGCCTGCCGGGCTCTGAGGGCCCTGCCCTGGGCCCCCTGCTCCCCTGCCCTTTGTTCAGTCACAGCAGAGATGGCCACAGCCACTCCCTCATTGAGGGCAGTGTTCCAACCTCCCTCAGCCCCGCCCCCACTCCGCAGGTGACCATGGACTACAGAGGCTGCATTCTGAGGCCAGGGCGTTCCGAGAATGCCAAGGGCAGACATGATGACCTTAAATGATTTCCTCTTGTGTCAGTTTTGGTAAACTTTAGGAGCTAGGAAATGGTCCACTTGACAGAAATGTTCAAATTTACTGGCATTTCATATATTTTCTGCTCTAACATTGTCCTGACTCTTTCTGTATATTCTTTACTTATGTTTTTGTTTTCCTTAATCAAAGTGTGTCTTTTAAATCTTTTCAAAGAAGATTCTTTGGACTTACTAAATCACCTGAATTTTATACGTTTTCTGTTGTATTAAGTTCTGCTCATATCTTTATTTATCTTTGTTCTATGTTCTCAGAGTTTATTGTTTTCATCTTCTGATGTCAATTAAAACACTTGGTTATTCATTTTACTAAATCTTTTTACTTATAAAGATTTGAACTTTTGAAGATTCCAGCTTACTTGTACGTTTCTAAGGGTCAGGTTCTCTCCACTGTTGCCGGCCTAAGGCTTAGTTCACCATATAGCAATGAATATATTGACCTATTTTCCCCTCGACTTTCTGTGATCCACTACATCTCACCTTTCTTTGCAGACAAGCCATTTGAAATACCCTTAACTTATTTCACAGCCAATAAGGCTTTGAAATAATGTGTATTTTTTAGAGAAATCTTCTTATATAATTAGGCAGAAAAACTGACCTGCCATAGTTTTCAAAACAGCATAATTTCACTCTTCTCAATGATTAATCTGTTGTATTACACAACCTTTGTGTATTTAGCTTTATCAATGACATGTCCTTTAAAAATGTTTTAGAGATCCTACCAGTCTTTGAAAACATCCTCGTGCCTTGTTTCAGTTCCAGTTTATGTATATTTTCTGCCTTGCACCCGATTATTCCTACATCTGATGGATGGCCTTGGGAATCTAATTCTGGTATTGATTGTTTTGGCTGATTGTCTCCCCTTGTAGCTGCTTTCTTCATTATTGTGTAAATTTAGATCATGAGCTCATGTTTAGCTAAACAGCTGACCTTGTAAGAGGCTTAGGTGTGAACGCTTGTAAGTTTCAGAAGAAAGACGGCAAAGATTTATTTGTTTCCCTCCAATGAGTGGCCCTCAAGGACCCCGTTTTCTACAAGTGTTGGTCCAATACTCCCTCTAGAGGCAGGGGACTCAGACAGGGCTGCTTTGAGGCCCCCGATCTGGGGCAATGGCGGTTGGCGGCCTGTGGCCCGGGCAGGAGCCACTCCGCGTGTGTCCCAGGGACCCATCTGCCTGTGAGCCTCGGTCACCTGGCAGGAAGCTACGATGCCCAGACCTATGCTTAGCTGTGCAGCGAGGTGTACTGCGCGGACAGGTTCCACACACACTTCAAGTAAGAGGGCGGCCTGAGTGGAAAGGTGAGAGTTTGGGCAGCTGTGCAGACAAAGAAAGCGCCCTTTGGCCTGGGCCTAAATGCTTGTGACACTCCACTGGGCCTGCCGGGCTCTGAGGGCCCTGCCCTGGGCCCCCTGCTCCCCTGCCCTTTGTTCAGTCACAGCAGAGATGGCCACACCCACTCCCTCAGTGAGGGCAGTGTTCCAACCTCCCTCAGCCCCGCCCCCTCTCCGCAGGTTACCATGGACTACAGAGGCTGCATTCTGAGGCCAGGGCGTTCCGAGAATGCCAAGGGCAGACATGATGACCTTAAATGATTTCCTCTTGTGTCACTTTTGGTAAACTTTAGGAGCTAGGAAATGGTCCACTTGACAGAAATGTTCAAATTTACTGGCATTTCATATATTCTCTGCTCTAACATTGTCCTGACTCTTTCTGTATATTCTTTACTTATGTTTTTGTTTTCCTTAATCAAAGTGTGTCTTTTAAATCTTTTCAAAGAAGATTCTTTGGACTTACTAAATCACCTGAATTTTATACGTTTTCTGTTGTATTAAGTTCTGCTCATATCTTTATTTAAATTTTTTCTATGTTCTCAGGGTTTATTCTTTTCATCTTCTGATGTCAATTAAAACACTTGGTTATTCATTTTAATAAATCTTTTTACTTATAAAAATTTGAACTTTTGAAGATTCCAGCTTACTTGTACGTTTCTAAGGGTCAGGTCCTCTCCACTGTTGCCGGCCTAAGGCTTAGTTCACCATATAGCAATGTATATATTGACCTATTTTCCCCTCGACTTTCTGTGATCCCCTACATCTCACCTTTCTTTGCAGACAAGCCATTTGAAACACCCTTAACTTATTTCACAGCCAATAAGGCTTTGAAATAATGTTTATTTTTTAGAGAAATCTTCTTATATAATTAGGCAGAAAATCTGACCTGCCATAGTTTTCAAAACAGCATAATTTCACTCTTCTCAATGATTAATCTGTTGTATTACACAACCTTTGTGTATTTAGCTTTATCAATGACATGATCTTTAAAAATGTTTTAGAGATCCTACCAGTCTTTGAAAACATCCTCGTGCCTTGTTTCAGTTCCAGTTTTATGTATATTTTCCTCCTTGCACCCGATTATTCCTACATCTGATGGATGGCCTTGGGAATCTAATTCTGGTATTGATTGTTTTGGCTGATTGTCTCCCCTTATAGCTGCTTTCTTCATTATTGTGTAAATTTAGATCATGAGCTCATGTTTAGCTAAACAGCTGACCTTGTAAGAGGTTTAGGTGTGAACGCTCGTAAGTTTCAGCAGAAAGTCAGCAAAGATTTATTTGTGTCCCTCCAATGAGTGGCCCTCAAGGACCCCGTTTTCTACAAGTGTTGGTGCAATACTCCCTCTAGAGGCAGGGGACTCAGACAGGGCTGCTTTGCCGCCCCCGATCTGGGGCAGGGGCAGTGGGCAGCCTGTGGCCCGGGCAGGAGCCTCTCCGCGTGTGTCCCAGGGACCCATCTGCCTGTGAGCCTCGGTCACCTGGCAGGAAGCTACGATGCCCAGACCTATGCTTAGCTGTGCAGCGAGGTGTACTGCGCGGACAGGTTCCACACACACTTCAAGTAAGAGGGCGGCCTGAGTGGAAAGGTGAGAGTTTGGGCAGCTGTGCAGACAAAGAAAGCGCCCTTTGGCCTGGGCCTAAATGCTTGTGACACTCCACTGGGCCTGCCGGGCTCTGAGGGCCCTGCCCTGGGCCCCCTGCTCCCCTGCCCTTTGTTCAGTCACAGCAGAGATGGCCACACCCACTCCCTCAGTGAGGGCAGTGTTCCAACCTCCCTCAGCCCCGCCCCCTCTCCGCAGGTTACCATGGACTACAGAGGCTGCATTCTGAGGCCAGGGCGTTCCGAGAATGCCAAGGGCAGACATGATGACCTTAAATGATTTCCTCTTGTGTCACTTTTGGTAAACTTTAGGAGCTAGGAAATGGTCCACTTGACAGAAATGTTCAAATTTACTGGCATTTCATATATTCTCTGCTCTAACATTGTCCTGACTCTTTCTGTATATTCTTTACTTATGTTTTTGTTTTCCTTAATCAAAGTGTGTCTTTTAAATCTTTTCAAAGAAGATTCTTTGGACTTACTAAATCACCTGAATTTTATACGTTTTCTGTTGTATTAAGTTCTGCTCATATCTTTATTTAACTTTTTTCTATGTTCTCAGGGTTTATTCTTTTCATCTTCTGATGTCAATTAAAACACTTGGTTATTCATTTTAATAAATCTTTTTACTTATAAAAATTTGAACTTTTGAAGATTCCAGCTTACTTGTACGTTTCTAAGGGTCAGGTCCTCTCCACTGTTGCCGGCCTAAGGCTTAGTTCACCATATAGCAATGTATATATTGACCTATTTTCCCCTCGACTTTCTGTGATCCCCTACATCTCACCTTTCTTTGCAGACAAGCCATTTGAAACACCCTTAACTTATTTCACAGCCAATAAGGCTTTGAAATAATGTTTATTTTTTAGAGAAATCTTCTTATATAATTAGGCAGAAAATCTGACCTGCCATAGTTTTCAAAACAGCATAATTTCACTCTTCTCAATGATTAATCTGTTGTATTACACAACCTTTGTGTATTTAGCTTTATCAATGACATGATCTTTAAAAATGTTTTAGAGATCCTACCAGTCTTTGAAAACATCCTCGTGCCTTGTTTCAGTTCCAGTTTTATGTATATTTTCCTCCTTGCACCCGATTATTCCTACATCTGATGGATGGCCTTGGGAATCTAATTCTGGTATTGATTGTTTTGGCTGATTGTCTCCCCTTATAGCTGCTTTCTTCATTATTGTGTAAATTTAGATCATGAGCTCATGTTTAGCTAAACAGCTGACCTTGTAAGAGGTTTAGGTGTGAACGCTCGTAAGTTTCAGCAGAAAGTCGGCAAAGATTTATTTGTGTCCCTCCAATGAGTGGCCCTCAAGGACCCCGTTTTCTACAAGTGTTGGTCCAATACTCCCTCTAGAGGCAGGGGACTCAGACAGGGCTGCTTTGCCGCCCCCGATCTGGGGCAGGGGCAGTGGGCAGCCTGTGGCCCGGGCAGGAGCCTCTCCGCGTGTGTCCCAGGGACCCATCTGCCTGTGAGCCTCGGTCACCTGGCAGGAAGCTACGATGCCCAGACCTATGCTTAGCTGTGCAGCGAGGTGTACTGCGCGGACAGGTTCCACACACACTTCAAGTAAGAGGGCGGCCTGAGTGGAAAGGTGAGAGTTTGGGCAGCTGTGCAGACAAAGAAAGCGCCCTTTGGCCTGGGCCTAAATGCTTGTGACACTCCACTGGGCCTGCCGGGCTCTGAGGGCCCTGCCCTGGGCCCCCTGCTCCCCTGCCCTTTGTTCAGTCACAGCAGAGATGGCCACACCCACTCCCTCAGTGAGGGCAGTGTTCCAACCTCCCTCAGCCCCGCCCCCTCTCCGCAGGTTACCATGGACTACAGAGGCTGCATTCTGAGGCCAGGGCGTTCCGAGAATGCCAAGGGCAGACATGATGACCTTAAATGATTTCCTCTTGTGTCAGTTTTGGTAAACTTTAGGAGCTAGGAAATGGTCCACTTTCCAGAAATGTTCAAATTTACTGGCATTTCATATATTCTCTGCTCTAACATTGTCCTGACTCTTTCTGTATATTCTTTACTTATGTTTTTGTTTTCCTTAATCAAAGTGTGTCTTTTAAATCTTTTCAAAGAAGATTCTTTGGACTTACTAAATCACCTGAATTTTATACGTTTTCTGTTGTATTAAGTTCTGCTCATATCTTTATTTAACTTTTTTCTATGTTCTCAGGGTTTATTGTTTTCATCTTCTGATGTCAATTAAAACACTTGGTTATTCATTTTAATAAATCTTTTTACTTATAAAAATTTGAACTTTTGAAGATTCCAGCTTACTTGTACGTTTCTAAGGGTCAGGTCCTCTCCACTGTTGCCGGCCTAAGGCTTAGTTCACCATATAGCAATGTATATATTGACCTATTTTCCCCTCGACTTTCTGTGATCCCCTACATCTCACCTTTCTTTGCAGACAAGCCATTTGAAACACCCTTAACTTATTTCACAGCCAATAAGGCTTTGAAATAATGTTTATTTTTTAGAGAAATCTTCTTATATAATTAGGCAGAAAATCTGACCTGCCATAGTTTTCAAAACAGCATAATTTCACTCTTCTCAATGATTAATCTGTTGTATTACACAACCTTTGTGTATTTAGCTTTATCAATGACATGATCTTTAAAAATGTTTTAGAGATCCTACCAGTCTTTGAAAACATCCTCGTGCCTTGTTTCAGTTCCAGTTTTATGTATATTTTCCTCCTTGCACCCGATTATTCCTACATCTGATGGATGGCCTTGGGAATCTAATTCTGGTATTGATTGTTTTGGCTGATTGTCTCCCCTTATAGCTGCTTTCTTCATTATTGTGTAAATTTAGATCATGAGCTCATGTTTAGCTAAACAGCTGACCTTGTAAGAGGCTTAGGTGTGAACGCTCGTAAGTTTCAGCAGAAAGTCGGCAAAGATTTATTTGTGTCCCTCCAATGAGTGGCCCTCAAGGACCCCGTTTTCTACAAGTGTTGGTCCAATACTCCCTCTAGAGGCAGGGGACTCAGACAGGGCTGCATTGCGGCCCCCGATCTGGGGCAGGGGCAGTGGGCGGCGTGTGGCCCGGGCAGGAGCCTCTCCGCGTGTGTCCCAGGGACCCATCTGCCTGTGAGCCTCGGTCACCTGGCAGGAAGCTACGATACCCAGACCTATGCTTAGCTGTGCAGCGAGGTGTACTGCGCGGACAGGTTCCACACACACTTCAAGTAAGAGGGCGGCCTGAGTGGAAAGGTGAGAGTTTGGGCAGCTGTGCAGACAAAGAAAGCGCCCTTTGGCCTGGGCCTAAATGCTTGTGACACTCCACTGGGCCTGCCGGGCTCTGAGGGCCCTGCCCTGGGCCCCCTGCTCCCCTGCCCTTTGTTCAGTCACAGCAGAGATGGCCACACCCACTCCCTCAGTGAGGGCAGTGTTCCAACCTCCCTCAGCCCCGCCCCCACTCCGCAGGTTACCATGGACTACAGAGGCTGCATTCTGAGGCCAGGGCGTTCCGAGAATGCCAAGGGCAGACATGATGACCTTAAATGATTTCCTCTTGTGTCACTTTTGGTAAACTTTAGGAGCTAGGAAATGGTCCACTTGACAGAAATGTTCAAATTTACTGGCATTTCATATATTCTCTGCTCTAACATTGTCCTGACTCTTTCTGTATATTCTTTACTTATGTTTTTGTTTTCCTTAATCAAAGTGTGTCTTTTAAATCTTTTCAAAGAAGATTCTTTGGACTTACTAAATCACCTGAATTTTATACGTTTTCTGTTGTATTAAGTTCTGCTCCTATCTTTATTTAACTTTTTTCTATGTTCTCAGGGTTTATTGTTTTCATCTTCTGATGTCAATTAAAACACTTGGTTATTCATTTTAATAAATCTTTTTACCTATAAAAATTTGAACTTTTGAAGATTCCAGCTTACTTGTACGTTTCAAAGGGTCAGGTCCTCTCCACTGTTGCCGGCCTAAGGCTTAGTTCACCATATAGCAATGCATATATTGACCTATTTTCCCCTCGACTTTCTGTGATCCACTACATCTCACCTTTCTTTGCAGACAAGCCATTTGAAATACCCTTAACTTATTTCACAGCCAATAAGGCTTTGAAATAATGTTTATTTTTTAGAGAAATCTTCTTATATAATTAGGCAAAAAATCTGACCTGCCATAGTTTTCAAAACAGCATAATTTCACTCTTCTCAATGATTAATCTGTTGTATTACACAACCTTTGTGTATTTAGCTTTATCAATGACATGATCTTTAAAAATGTTTTAGAGATCCTACCAGTCTTTGAAAACATCCTCGTGCCTTGTTTCAGTTCCAGTTTTATGTATATTTTCTGCCTTGCACCCGATTATTCCTACATCTGATGGATAGCCTTGGGAATCTAATTCTGGTATTGATTGTTTTGGCTGATTGTCTCCCCTTATAGCTGCTTTCTTCATTATTGTGTAAATTTAGATCATGAGCTCATGTTTAGCTAAACAGCTGACCTTATAAGAGGCTTAGGTGTGAACGCTCGTAAGTTTCAGCAGAAAGTCGGCAAAGATTTATTTGTGTCCCTCCAATGAGTGGCCCTCAAGGACCCCGTATTCTACAAGTGTTGGTCCAATACTCCCTCTAGAGGCAGGGGACTCAGACAGGGCTGCATTGCGGCCCCCGATCTGGGGCAGGGGCAGTGGGCGGCGTGTGGCCCGGGCAGGAGCCTCTCCACGTGTGTCCCAGGGACCCATCTGCCTGTGAGCCTCGGTCACCTGGCAGGAAGCTACGATACCCAGACCTATGTTTAGCTGTGCAGCGAGGTGTACTGCGCGGACAGGTTCCACACACACTTCAAGTAAGAGGGCGGCCTGAGTGGAAAGGTGAGAGTTTGGGCAGCTGTGCAGACAAAGAAAGCGCCCTTTGGCCTGGGCCTAAATGCTTGTGACACTCCACTGGGCCTGCCGGGCTCTGAGGGCCCTGCCCTGGGCCCCCTGCTCCCCTGCCCTTTGTTCAGTCACAGCAGAGATGGCCACACCCACTCCCTCAGTGAGGGCAGTGTTCCAACCTCCCTCAGCCCCGCCCCCTCTCCGCAGGTTACCATGGACTACAGAGGCTGCATTCTGAGGCCAGGGCGTTCCGAGAATGCCAAGGGCAGACATGATGACCTTAAATGATTTCCTCTTGTGTCAGTTTTGGTAAACTTTAGGAGCTAGGAAATGGTCCACTTGACAGAAATGTTCAAATTTACTGGCATTTCATATATTCTCTGCTCTAACATTGTCCTGACTCTTTCTGTATATTCTTTACTTATGTTTTTGTTTTCCTTAATCAAAGTGTGTCTTTTAAATCTTTTCAAAGAAGATTCTTTGGACTTACTAAATCACCTGAATTTTATACGTTTTCTGTTGTATTAAGTTCTGCTCATATCTTTATTTAACTTTTTTCTATGTTCTCAGGGTTTATTGTTTTCATCTTCTGATGTCAATTAAAACACTTGGTTATTCATTTTAATAAATCTTTTTACCTATAAAAATTTGAACTTTTGAAGATTCCAGCTTACTTGTACGTTTCAAAGGGTCAGGTCCTCTCCACTGTTGCCGGCCTAAGGCTTAGTTCACCATATAGCAATGCATATATTGACCTATTTTCCCCTCGACTTTCTGTGATCCACTACATCTCACCTTTCTTTGCAGACAAGCCATTTGAAATACCCTTAACTTATTTCACAGCCAATAAGGCTTTGAAATAATGTTTATTTTTTAGAGAAATCTTCTTATATAATTAGGCAAAAAATCTGACCTGCCATAGTTTTCAAAACAGCATAATTTCACTCTTCTCAATGATTAATCTGTTGTATTACACAACCTTTGTGTATTTAGCTTTATCAATGACATGATCTTTAAAAATGTTTTAGAGATCCTACCAGTCTTTGAAAACATCCTCGTGCCTTGTTTCAGTTCCAGTTTTATGTATATTTTCTGCCTTGCACCCGATTATTCCTACATCTGATGGATAGCCTTGGGAATCTAATTCTGGTATTGATTGTTTTGGCTGATTGTCTCCCCTTATAGCTGCTTTCTTCATTATTGTGTAAATTTAGATCATGAGCTCATGTTTAGCTAAACAGCTGACCTTATAAGAGGCTTAGGTGTGAACGCTCGTAAGTTTCAGCAGAAAGTCGGCAAAGATTTATTTGTGTCCCTCCAATGAGTGGCCCTCAAGGACCCCGTATTCTACAAGTGTTGGTCCAATACTCCCTCTAGAGGCAGGGGACTCAGACAGGGCTGCATTGCGGCCCCCGATCTGGGGCAGGGGCAGTGGGCGGCGTGTGGCCCGGGCAGGAGCCTCTCCACGTGTGTCCCAGGGACCCATCTGCCTGTGAGCCTCGGTCACCTGGCAGGAAGCTACGATACCCAGACCTATGCTTAGCTGTGCAGCGAGGTGTACTGCGCGGACAGGTTCCACACACACTTCAAGTAAGAGGGCGGCCTGAGTGGAAAGGTGAGAGTTTGGGCAGCTGTGCAGACAAAGAAAGCGCCCTTTGGCCTGGGCCTAAATGCTTGTGACACTCCACTGGGCCTGCCGGGCTCTGAGGGCCCTGCCCTGGGCCCCCTGCTCCCCTGCCCTTTGTTCAGTCACAGCAGAGATGGCCACACCCACTCCCTCAGTGAGGGCAGTGTTCCAACCTCCCTCAGCCCCGCCCCCTCTCCGCAGGTTACCATGGACTACAGAGGCTGCATTCTGAGGCCAGGGCATTCCGAGAATGCCAAGGGCAGACATGATGACCTTAAATGATTTCCTCTTGTGTCACTTTTGGTAAACTTTAGGAGCTAGGAAATGGTCCACTTGACAGAAATGTTCAAAT
Organism: Mesoplodon mirus; assembly: GCF_964341445.2. Taxonomy (NCBI): domain Eukaryota; kingdom Metazoa; phylum Chordata; class Mammalia; order Artiodactyla; family Ziphiidae; genus Mesoplodon; species Mesoplodon mirus. The sequence goes on from NW_028295256.1 coordinate 86,135, forward strand.
TTACTGGCATTTCATATATTCTCTGCTCTAACATTGTCCTGACTCTTTCTGTATATTCTTTACTTATGTTTTTGTTTTCCTTAATCAAAGTGTGTCTTTTAAATCTTTTCAAAGAAGATTCTTTGGACTTACTAAATCACCTGAATTTTATACGTTTTCTGTTGTATTAAGTTCTGCTCCTATCTTTATTTAACTTTTTTCTATGTTCTCAGGGTTTATTGTTTTCATCTTATGATGTCAATTAAAACACTTGGTTATTCATTTTAATAAATCTTTTTACTTATAAAGATTTGAACTTTTGAAGATTCCAGCTTACTTGTACGTTTCTAAGGGTCAGGTCCTCTCCATTGTTGCCGGCCTAAGGCTTAGTTCACCATATAGCAATGTATATATTGACCTATTTTCCCCTCGACTTTCCGTGATCCCCTACATCTCACCTTTCTTTGCAGACAAGCCATTTGAAACACCCTTAACTTATTTCACAGCCAATAAGGCTTTGAAATAATGTGTATTTTTTAGGGAAATCTTCTTATATAATTAGGCAGAAAATCTGACCTGCCATAGTTTTCAAAACAGCTTAACTTCACTCTTCTCAATGATTAATCTGTTGTATTACACAACCTTGGTGTATTTAGCTTTAGCAGTGACATGTCCTTTAAAAATGTTTTAGAGATCCTACCAGTCTTTGAAAACATCCTCGTGCCTTGTTTCAGTTCCAGTTTATGTATATTTTCTGCCTTGCACCCGATTATTCCTACATCTGATGGATGGCCTTGGGAATCTAATTCTGGTATTGATTGTTTTGGCTGATTGTCTCCCCTTGTAGCTGCTTTCTTCATTATTGTGTAAATTTAGATCATGAGCTCATGTTTAGCTAAACAGCTGACCTTGTAAGAGGCTTAGGTGTGAACGCTCGTAAGTTTCAGAAGAAAGACGGCAAAGATTTATTTGTTTCCCTCCAATGAGTGGCCCTCAAGGACCCCGTTTTCTACAAGTGTTGGTCCAATACTCCCTCTAGAGGCAGGGGACTCAGACAGGGCTGCTTTGAGGCCCCCGATCTGGGGCAATGGCGGTTGGCGGCCTGTGGCCCGGGCAGGAGCCACTCCGCGTGTGTCCCAGGGACCCATCTGCCTGTGAGCCTCGGTCACCTGGCAGGAAGCTACGATGCCCAGACCTATGCTTAGCTGTGCAGCGAGGTGTACTGCGCGGACAGGTTCCACACACACTTCAAGTAAGAGGGCGGCCTGAGTGGAAAGGTGAGAGTTTGGGCAGCTGTGCAGACAAAGAAAGCGCCCTTTGGCCTGGGCCTAAATGCTTGTGACACTCCACTGGGCCTGCCGGGCTCTGAGGGCCCTGCCCTGGGCCCCGTGCTCCCCTGCCCTTTGTTCAGTCACAGCAGAGATGGCCACACCCACTCCCTCAGTGAGGGCAGTGTTCCAACCTCCCTCAGCCCCGCCCCCTCTCCGCAGGTTACCATGGACTACAGAGGCTGCATTCTGAGGCCAGGGCATTCCGAGAATGCCAAGGGCAGACATGATGACCTTAAATGATTTCCTCTTGTGTCACTTTTGGTAAACTTTAGGAGCTAGGAAATGGTCCACTTGACAGAAATGTTCAAATTTACTGGCATTTCATATATTCTCTGCTCTAACATTGTCCTGACTCTTTCTGTATATTCTTTACTTATGTTTTTGTTTTCCTTAATCAAAGTGTGTCTTTTAAATCTTTTCAAAGAAGATTCTTTGGACTTACTAAATCACCTGAATTTTATACGTTTTCTGTTGTATTAAGTTCTGCTCATATCTTTATTTAAATTTTTTCTATGTTCTCAGGGTTTATTCTTTTCATCTTCTGATGTCAATTAAAACACTTGGTTATTCATTTTAATAAATCTTTTTACTTATAAAAATTTGAACTTTTGAAGATTCCAGCTTACTTGTACGTTTCTAAGGGTCAGGTCCTCTCCACTGTTGCCGGCCTAAGGCTTAGTTCACCATATAGCAATGTATATATTGACCTATTTTCCCCTCGACTTTCTGTGATCCCCTACATCTCACCTTTCTTTGCAGACAAGCCATTTGAAACACCCTTAACTTATTTCACAGCCAATAAGGCTTTGAAATAATGTTTATTTTTTAGAGAAATCTTCTTATATAATTAGGCAGAAAATCTGACCTGCCATAGTTTTCAAAACAGCATAATTTCACTCTTCTCAATGATTAATCTGTTGTATTACACAACCTTTGTGTATTTAGCTTTATCAATGACATGATCTTTAAAAATGTTTTAGAGATCCTACCAGTCTTTGAAAACATCCTCGTGCCTTGTTTCAGTTCCAGTTTTATGTATATTTTCCTCCTTGCACCCGATTATTCCTACATCTGATGGATGGCCTTGGGAATCTAATTCTGGTATTGATTGTTTTGGCTGATTGTCTCCCCTTATAGCTGCTTTCTTCATTATTGTGTAAATTTAGATCATGAGCTCATGTTTAGCTAAACAGCTGACCTTGTAAGAGGTTTAGGTGTGAACGCTCGTAAGTTTCAGCAGAAAGTCGGCAAAGATTTATTTGTGTCCCTCCAATGAGTGGCCCTCAAGGACCCCGTTTTCTACAAGTGTTGGTCCAATACTCCCTCTAGAGGCAGGGGACTCAGACAGGGCTGCTTTGCCGCCCCCGATCTGGGGCAGGGGCAGTGGGCAGCCTGTGGCCCGGGCAGGAGCCTCTCCGCGTGTGTCCCAGGGACCCATCTGCCTGTGAGCCTCGGTCACCTGGCAGGAAGCTACGATGCCCAGACCTATGCTTAGCTGTGCAGCGAGGTGTACTGCGCGGACAGGTTCCACACACACTTCAAGTAAGAGGGCGGCCTGAGTGGAAAGGTGAGAGTTTGGGCAGCTGTGCAGACAAAGAAAGCGCCCTTTGGCCTGGGCCTAAATGCTTGTGACACTCCACTGGGCCTGCCGGGCTCTGAGGGCCCTGCCCTGGGCCCCCTGCTCCCCTGCCCTTTGTTCAGTCACAGCAGAGATGGCCACACCCACTCCCTCAGTGAGGGCAGTGTTCCAACCTCCCTCAGCCCCGCCCCCTCTCCGCAGGTTACCATGGACTACAGAGGCTGCATTCTGAGGCCAGGGCGTTCCGAGAATGCCAAGGGCAGACATGATGACCTTAAATGATTTCCTCTTGTGTCAGTTTTGGTAAACTTTAGGAGCTAGGAAATGGTCCACTTGACAGAAATGTTCAAATTTACTGGCATTTCATATATTCTCTGCTCTAACATTGTCCTGACTCTTTCTGTATATTCTTTACTTATGTTTTTGTTTTCCTTAATCAAAGTGTGCCTTTTAAATCTTTTCAAAGAAGATTCTTTGGACTTACTAAATCACCTGAATTTTATACGTTTTCTGTTGTATTAAGTTCTGCTCATATCTTTATTTAACTTTTTTCTATGTTCTCAGGGTTTATTGTTTTCATCTTCTGATGTCAATTAAAACACTTGGTTATTCATTTTAATAAATCTTTTTACCTATAAAAATTTGAACTTTTGAAGATTCCAGCTTACTTGTACGTTTCAAAGGGTCAGGTCCTCTCCACTGTTGCCGGCCTAAGGCTTAGTTCACCATATAGCAATGCATATATTGACCTATTTTCCCCTCGACTTTCTGTGATCCACTACATCTCACCTTTCTTTGCAGACAAGCCATTTGAAATACCCTTAACTTATTTCACAGCCAATAAGGCTTTGAAATAATGTTTATTTTTTAGAGAAATCTTCTTATATAATTAGGCAAAAAATCTGACCTGCCATAGTTTTCAAAACAGCATAATTTCACTCTTCTCAATGATTAATCTGTTGTATTACACAACCTTTGTGTATTTAGCTTTATCAATGACATGTCCTTTAAAAATGTTTTAGAGATCCTACCAGTCTTTGAAAACATCCTCGTGCCTTGTTTCAGTTCCAGTTTTATGTATATTTTCTGCCTTGCACCCGATTATTCCTACATCTGATGGATAGCCTTGGGAATCTAATTCTGGTATTGATTGTTTTGGCTGATTGTCTCCCCTTATAGCTGCTTTCTTCATTATTGTGTAAATTTAGATCATGAGCTCATGTTTAGCTAAACAGCTGACCTTATAAGAGGCTTAGGTGTGAACGCTCGTAAGTTTCAGCAGAAAGTCGGCAAAGATTTATTTGTGTCCCTCCAATGAGTGGCCCTCAAGGACCCCGTATTCTACAAGTGTTGGTCCAATACTCCCTCTAGAGGCAGGGGACTCAGACAGGGCTGCATTGCGGCCCCCGATCTGGGGCAGGGGCAGTGGGCGGCGTGTGGCCCGGGCAGGAGCCTCTCCGCGTGTGTCCCAGGGACCCATCTGCCTGTGAGCCTCGGTCACCTGGCAGGAAGCTACGATACCCAGACCTATGCTTAGCTGTGCAGCGAGGTGTACTGCGCGGACAGGTTCCACACACACTTCAAGTAAGAGGGCGGCCTGAGTGGAAAGGTGAGAGTTTGGGCAGCTGTGCAGACAAAGAAAGCGCCCTTTGGCCTGGGCCTAAATGCTTGTGACACTCCAGTGGGCCTGCCGGGCTCTGAGGGCCCTGCCCTGGGCCCCCTGCTCCCCTGCCCTTTGTTCAGTCACAGCAGAGATGGCCACACCCACTCCCTCAGTGAGGGCAGTGTTCCAACCTCCCTCAGCCCCGCCCCCTCTCCGCAGGTTACCATGGACTACAGAGGCTGCATTCTGAGGCCAGGGCGTTCCGAGAATGCCAAGGGCAGACATGATGACCTTAAATTATTTCCTCTTGTGTCAGTTTTGGTAAACTTTAGGAGCTAGGAAATGGTCCACTTGACAGAAATGTTCAAATTTACTGGCATTTCATATATTCTCTGCTCTAACATTGTCCTGACTCTTTCTGTATATTCTTTACTTATGTTTTTGTTTTCCTTAATCAAAGTGTGTCTTTTAAATCTTTTCAAAGAAGATTCTTTGGACTTACTAAATCACCTGAATTTTATACGTTTTCTGTTGTATTAAGTTCTGCTCCTATCTTTATTTAACTTTTTTCTATGTTCTCAGGGTTTATTGTTTTCATCTTCTGATGTCAATTAAAACACTTGGTTATTCATTTTAATAAATCTTTTTACTTATAAAGATTTGAACTTTTGAAGATTCCAGCTTACTTGTACGTTTCTAAGGGTCAGGTCCTCTCCATTGTTGCCGGCCTAAGGCTTAGTTCACCATATAGCAATGTATATATTGACCTATTTTCCCCTCGACTTTCCGTGATCCCCTACATCTCACCTTTCTTTGCAGACAAGCCATTTGAAACACCCTTAACTTATTTCACAGCCAATAAGGCTTTGAAATAATGTGTATTTTTTAGGGAAATCTTCTTATATAATTAGGCAGAAAATCTGACCTGCCATAGTTTTCAAAACAGCTTAACTTCACTCTTCTCAATGATTAATCTGTTGTATTACACAACCTTGGTGTATTTAGCTTTAGCAATGACAGGTCCTTTAAAAATGTTTTAGAGATCCTACCAGTCTTTGAAAACATCCTCGTGCCTTGTTTCAGTTCCAGTTTATGTATATTTTCTGCCTTGCACCCGATTATTCCTACATCTGATGGATGGCCTTGGGAATCTAATTCTGGTATTGATTGTTTTGGCTGATTGTCTCCCCTTATAGCTGCTTTCTTCATTATTGTGTAAATTTAGATCATGAGCTCATGTTTAGCTAAAGAGCTGACCTTGTAAGAGGTTTAGGTGTGAACGCTCGTAAGTTTCAGCAGAATGTCAGCAAAGATTTATTTGTGTCCCTCCAATGAGTGGCCCTCAAGGACCCCGTTTTCTACAAGTGTTGGTCCAATACTCCCTCTAGAGGCAGGGGACTCAGACAGGGCTGCTTTGCCGCCCCCGATCTGGGGCAGGGGCAGTGGGCAGCCTGTGGCCCGGGCAGGAGCCTCTCCGCGTGTGTCCCAGGGACCCATCTGCCTGTGAGCCTCGGTCACCTGGCAGGAAGCTACGATGCCCAGACCTATGCTTAGCTGTGCAGCGAGGTGTACTGCGCGGACAGGTTCCACACACACTTCAAGTAAGAGGGCGGCCTGAGTGGAAAGGTGAGAGTTTGGGCAGCTGTGCAGACAAAGAAAGCGCCCTTTGGCCTGGGCCTAAATGCTTGTGACACTCCACTGGGCCTGCCGGGCTCTGAGGGCCCTGCCCTGGGCCCCCTGCTCCCCTGCCCTTTGTTCAGTCACAGCAGAGATGGCCACACCCACTCCCTCAGTGAGGGCAGTGTTCCAACCTCCCTCAGCCCCGCCCCCTCTCCGCAGGTTACCATGGACTACAGAGGCTGCATTCTGAGGCCAGGGAGTTCCGAGAATGCCAAGGGCAGACATGATGACCTTAAATGATTTCCTCTTGTGTCAGTTTTGGTAAACTTTAGGAGCTAGGAAATGGTCCACTTTCCAGAAATGTTCAAATTTACTGGCATTTCATATATTCTCTGCTCTAACATTGTCCTGACTCTTTCTGTATATTCTTTACTTATGTTTTTGTTTTCCTTAATCAAAGTGTGTCTTTTAAATCTTTTCAAAGAAGATTCTTTGGACTTACTAAATCACCTGAATTTTATACGTTTTCTGTTGTATTAAGTTCTGCTCCTATCTTTATTTAACTTTTTTCTATGTTCTCAGGGTTTATTGTTTTCATCTTCTGATGTCAATTAAAACACTTGGTTATTCATTTTAATAAATCTTTTTACTTATAAAGATTTGAACTTTTGAAGATTCCAGCTTACTTGTACGTTTCTAAGGGTCAGGTCCTCTCCATTGTTGCCGGCCTAAGGCTTAGTTCACCATATAGCAATGTATATATTGACCTATTTTCCCCTCGACTTTCCGTGATCCCCTACATCTCACCTTTCTTTGCAGACAAGCCATTTGAAACACCCTTAACTTATTTCACAGCCAATAAGGCTTTGAAATAATGTGTATTTTTTAGGGAAATCTTCTTATATAATTAGGCAGAAAATCTGACCTGCCATAGTTTTCAAAACAGCTTAACTTCACTCTTCTCAATGATTAATCTGTTGAATTACACAACCTTGGTGTATTTAGCTTTAGCAATGACATGTCCTTTAAAAATGTTTTAGAGATCCTACCAGTCTTTGAAAACATCCTCGTGCCTTGTTTCAGTTCCAGTTTATGTATATTTTCTGCCTTGCACCCGATTATTCCTACATCTGATGGATGGCCTTGGGAATCTAATTCTGGTATTGATTGTTTTGGCTGATTGTCTCCACTTGTAGCTGCTTTCTTCATTATTGTGTAAATTTAGATCATGAGCTCATGTTTAGCTAAACAGCTGACCTTGTAAGAGGCTTAGGTGTGAACGCTCGTAAGTTTCAGAAGAAAGACGGCAAAGATTTATTTGTTTCCCTCCAATGAGTGGCCCTCAAGGACCCCGTTTTCTACAAGTGTTGGTCCAATACTCCCTCTAGAGGCAGGGGACTCAGACAGGGCTGCTTTGAGGCCCCCGATCTGGGGCAATGGCGGTTGGCGGCCTGTGGCCCGGGCAGGAGCCACTCCGCGTGTGTCCCAGGGACCCATCTGCCTGTGAGCCTCGGTCACCTGGCAGGAAGCTACGATGCCCAGACCTATGCTTAGCTGTGCAGCGAGGTGTACTGCGCGGACTGGTTCCACACACACTTCAAGTAAGAGGGCGGCCTGAGTGGAAAGGTGAGAGTTTGGGCAGCTGTGCAGACAAAGAAAGCGCCCTTTGGCCTGGGCCTAAATGCTTGTGACACACCACTGGGCCTGCCGGGCTCTGAGGGCCCTGCCCTGGGCCCCCTGCTCCCCTGCCCTTTGTTCAGTCACAGCAGAGATGGCCACACCCACTCCCTCAGTGAGGGCAGTGTTCCAACCTCCCTCAGCCCCGCCCCCTCTCCGCAGATTACCATGGACTACAGAGGCTGCATTCTGAGGCCAGGGCGTTCCGAGAATGCCAAGGGCAGACATGATGACCTTAAATGATTTCCTCTTGTGTCAGTTTTGGTAAACTTTAGGAGCTAGGAAATGGTCCACTTGACAGAAATGTTCAAATTTACTGGCATTTCATATATTCTCTGCTCTAACATTGTCCTGACTCTTTCTGTATATTCTTTACTTATGTTTTTGTTTTCCTTAATCAAAGTGTGTCTTTTAAATCTTTTCAAAGAAGATTCTTTGGACTTACTAAATCACCTGAATTTTATACGTTTTCTGTTGTATTAAGTTCTGCTCCTATTTTATTTAACTTTTTTCTATGTTCTCAGGGTTTATTGTTTTCATCTTCTGATGTCAATTAAAACACTTGGTTATTCATTTTAATAAATCTTTTTACTTATAAAGATTTGAACTTTTGAAGATTCCAGCTTACTTGTACGTTTCAAAGGGTCAGGTCCTCTCCACTGTTGCCGGCCTAAGGCTTAGTTCACCATATAGCAATGTATATATTGACCTATTTTCCCCTCGACTTTCTGTGATCCACTACATCTCACCTTTCTTTGCAGACAAGCCATTTGAAATACCCTTAACTTATTTCACAGCCAATAAGGCTTTGAAATAATGTGTATTTTTTAGAGAAATCTTCTTATATAATTAGGCAGAAAATCTGACCTGCCATAGTTTTCAAAACAGCATAATTTCACTCTTCTCAATGATTAATCTGTTGTATTACACAACCTTTGTGTATTTAGCTTTATCAATGACATGTCCTTTAAAAATGTTTTAGAGATCCTACCAGTCTTTGAAAACATCCTCGTGCCTTGTTTCAGTTCCAGTTTATGTATATTTTCTGCCTTGCACCCGATTATTCCTACATCTGATGGATGGCCTTGGGAATCTAATTCTGGTATTGATTGTTTTGGCTGATTCTCTCCACTTGTAGCTGCTTTCTTCATTATTGTGTAAATTTAGATCATGAGCTCATGTTTAGCTAAACAGCTGACCTTGTAAGAGGCTTAGGTGTGAACGCTCGTAAGTTTCAGAAGAAAGACGGCAAAGATTTATTTGTTTCCCTCCAATGAGTGGCCCTCAAGGACCCCGTGTTCTACAAGTGTTGGTCCAATACTCCCTCTAGAGGCAGGGGACTCAGACAGGGCTGCTTTGAGGCCCCCGATCTGGGGCAATGGCGGTTGGCGGCCTGTGGCCCGGGCAGGAGCCACTCCGCGTGTGTCCCAGGGACCCATCTGCCTGTGTGCCTCGGTCACCTGGCAGGAAGCTACGATGCCCAGACCTATGCTTAGCTGTGCAGCGAGGTGTACTGCGCGGACAGGTTCCACACACACTTCAAGTAAGAGGGCGGCCTGAGTGGAAAGGTGAGAGTTTGGGCAGCTGTGCAGACAAAGAAAGCGCCCTTTGGCCTGGGCCTAAATGCTTGTGACACTCCACTGGGCCTGCCGGGCTCTGAGGGCCCTGCCCTGGGCCCCCTGCTCCCCTGCCCTTTGTTCAGTCACAGCAGAGATGGCCACACCCACTCCCTCAGTGAGGGCAGTGTTCCAACCTCCCTCAGCCCCGTCCCCTCTCCGCAGGTTACCATGGACTACAGAGGCTGCATTCTGAGGCCAGGGAGTTCCGAGAATGCCAAGGGCAGACATGATGACCTTAAATGATTTCCTCTTGTGTCAGTTTTGGTAAACTTTAGGAGCTAGGAAATGGTCCACTTTCCAGAAATGTTCAAATTTACTGGCATTTCATATATTCTCTGCTCTAACATTGTCCTGACTCTTTCTGTATATTCTTTACTTATGTTTTTGTTTTCCTTAATCAAAGTGTGTCTTTTAAATCTTTTCAAAGAAGATTCTTTGGACTTACTAAATCACCTGAATTTTATACGTTTTCTGTTGTATTAAGTTCTGCTCCTATCTTTATTTAACTTTTTTCTATGTTCTCAGGGTTTATTGTTTTCATCTTCTGATGTCAATTAAAACACTTGGTTATTCATTTTAATAAATCTTTTTACTTATAAAGATTTGAACTTTTGAAGATTCCAGCTTACTTGTACGTTTCTAAGGGTCAGGTCCTCTCCATTGTTGCCGGCCTAAGGCTTAGTTCACCATATAGCAATGTATATATTGACCTATTTTCCCCTCGACTTTCCGTGATCCCCTACATCTCACCTTTCTTTGCAGACAAGCCATTTGAAACACCCTTAACTTATTTCACAGCCAATAAGGCTTTGAAATAATGTGTATTTTTTAGGGAAATCTTCTTATATAATTAGGCAGAAAATCTGACCTGCCATAGTTTTCAAAACAGCTTAACTTCACTCTTCTCAATGATTAATCTGTTGAATTACACAACCTTGGTGTATTTAGCTTTAGCAATGACATGTCCTTTAAAAATGTTTTAGAGATCCTACCAGTCTTTGAAAACATCCTCGTGCCTTGTTTCAGTTCCAGTTTATGTATATTTTCTGCCTTGCACCCGATTATTCCTACATCTGATGGATGGCCTTGGGAATCTAATTCTGGTATTGATTGTTTTGGCTGATTGTCTCCACTTGTAGCTGCTTTCTTCATTATTGTGTAAATTTAGATCATGAGCTCATGTTTAGCTAAACAGCTGACCTTGTAAGAGGCTTAGGTGTGAACGCTCGTAAGTTTCAGAAGAAAGACGGCAAAGATTTATTTGTTTCCCTCCAATGAGTGGCCCTCAAGGACCCCGTTTTCTACAAGTGTTGGTCCAATACTCCCTCTAGAGGCAGGGGACTCAGACAGGGCTGCTTTGAGGCCCCCGATCTGGGGCAATGGCGGTTGGCGGCCTGTGGCCCGGGCAGGAGCCACTCCGCGTGTGTCCCAGGGACCCATCTGCCTGTGAGCCTCGGTCACCTGGCAGGAAGCTACGATGCCCAGACCTATGCTTAGCTGTGCAGCGAGGTGTACTGCGCGGACTGGTTCCACACACACTTCAAGTAAGAGGGCGGCCTGAGTGGAAAGGTGAGAGTTTGGGCAGCTGTGCAGACAAAGAAAGCGCCCTTTGGCCTGGGCCTAAATGCTTGTGACACTCCACTGGGCCTGCCGGGCTCTGAGGGCCCTGCCCTGGGCCCCCTGCTCCCCTGCCCTTTGTTCAGTCACAGCAGAGATGGCCACACCCACTCCCTCAGTGAGGGCAGTGTTCCAACCTCCCTCAGCCCCGCCCCCTCTCCGCAGGTTACCATGGACTACAGAGGCTGCATTCTGAGCACAGGGCGTTCCGAGAATGCCAAGGGCAGACATGATGACCTTAAATGATTTCCTCTTGTGTCACTTTTGGTAAACTTTAGGAGCTAGGAAATGGTCCACTTGACAGAAATGTTCAAATTTACTGGCATTTCATATATTCTCTGCTCTAACATTGTCCTGACTCTTTCTGTATATTCTTTACTTATGTTTTTGTTTTCCTTAATCAAAGTGTGTCTTTTAAATCTTTTCAAAGAAGATTCTTTGGACTTACTAAATCACCTGAATTTTATACGTTTTCTGTTGTATTAAGTTCTGCTCCTATCTTTATTTAACTTTTTTCTATGTTCTCAGGGTTTATTGTTTTCATCTTCTGATGTCAATTAAAACACTTGGTTATTCATTTTAATAAATCTTTTTACTTATAAAGATTTGAACTTTTGAAGATTCCAGCTTACTTGTACGTTTCAAAGGGTCAGGTCCTCTCCACTGTTGCCGGCCTAAGGCTTAGTTCACCATATAGCAATGTATATATTGACCTATTTTCCCCTCGACTTTCTGTGATCCACTACATCTCACCTTTCTTTGCAGACAAGCCATTTGAAATACCCTTAACTTATTTCACAGCCAATAAGGCTTTGAAATAATGTGTATTTTTTAGAGAAATCTTCTTATATAATTAGGCAGAAAATCTGACCTGCCATAGTTTTCAAAACAGCATAATTTCACTCTTCTCAATGATTAATCTGTTGTATTACACAACCTTTGTGTATTTAGCTTTATCAATGACATGTCCTTTAAAAATGTTTTAGAGATCCTACCAGTCTTTGAAAACATCCTCGTGCCTTGTTTCAGTTCCAGTTTATGTATATTTTCTGCCTTGCACCCGATTATTCCTACATCTGATGGATGGCCTTGGGAATCTAATTCTGGTATTGATTGTTTTGGCTGATTGTCTCCACTTGTAGCTGCTTTCTTCATTATTGTGTAAATTTAGATCATGAGCTCATGTTTAGCTAAACAGCTGACCTTGTAAGAGGCTTAGGTGTGAACGCTCGTAAGTTTCAGAAGAAAGACGGCAAAGATTTATTTGTTTCCCTCCAATGAGTGGCCCTCAAGGACCCCGTGTTCTACAAGTGTTGGTCCAATACTCCCTCTAGAGGCAGGGGACTCAGACAGGGCTGCTTTGAGGCCCCCGATCTGGGGCAATGGCGGTTGGCGGCCTGTGGCCCGGGCAGGAGCCACTCCGCGTGTGTCCCAGGGACCCATCTGCCTGTGAGCCTCGGTCACCTGGCAGGAAGCTACGATGCCCAGACCTATGCTTAGCTGTGCAGCGAGGTGTACTGCGCGGACAGGTTCCACACACACTTCAAGTAAGAGGGCGGCCTGAGTGGAAAGGTGAGAGTTTGGGCAGCTGTGCAGACAAAGAAAGCGCCCTTTGGCCTGGGCCTAAATGCTTGTGACACTCCACTGGGCCTGCCGGGCTCTGAGGGCCCTGCCCTGGGCCCCCTGCTCCCCTGCCCTTTGTTCAGTCACAGCAGAGATGGCCACACCCACTCCCTCAGTGAGGGCAGTGTTCCAACCTCCCTCAGCCCCGCCCCCTCTCCGCAGGTTACCATGGACTACAGAGGCTGCATTCTGAGGCCAGGGCGTTCCGAGAATGCCAAGGGCAGACATGATGACCTTAAATGATTTCCTCTTGTGTCAGTTTTGGTAAACTTTAGGAGCTAGGAAATGGTCCACTTTCCAGAAATGTTCAAATTTACTGGCATTTCATATATTCTCTGCTCTAACATTGTCCTGACTCTTTCTGTATATTCTTTACTTATGTTTTTGTTTTCCTTAATCAAAGTGTGTCTTTTAAATCTTTTCAAAGAAGATTCTTTGGACTTACTAAATCACCTGAATTTTATACGTTTTCTGTTGTATTAAGTTCTGCTCCTATCTTTATTTAACTTTTTTCTATGTTCTCAGGGTTTATTGTTTTCATCTTCTGATGTCAATTAAAACACTTGGTTATTCATTTTAATAAATCTTTTTACTTATAAAAATTTGAACTTTTGAAGATTCCAGCTTACTTGTACGTTTCTAAGGGTCAGGTCCTCTCCACTGTTGCCGGCCTAAGGCTTAGTTCACCATATAGCAATGTATATATTGACCTATTTTCCCCTCGACTTTCTGTGATCCCCTACATCTCACCTTTCTTTGCAGACAAGCCATTTGAAACACCCTTAACTTATTTCACAGCCAATAAGGCTTTGAAATAATGTTTATTTTTTAGAGAAATCTTCTTATATAATTAGGCAGAAAATCTGACCTGCCATAGTTTTCAAAACAGCATAATTTCACTCTTCTCAATGCTTAATCTGTTGTATTACACAACCTTTGAGTATTTAGCTTTATCAATGACATGTAGAGATCCTACCAGTCTTTGAAAACATCCTTGTTCCTTGTTTCAGGTCCAGTTTTATGTATATATTCTGCCTTGCACCTGATTATTCCAACAATTGATGGATGGCCTTGGGAATCTAATTCTGGTATTGATAGTCTTTACTGATTGTCTCCCCTCGTAGCTGATTTCTTCATTATTGTGTAAATTTAGATCATGAGCTCATGTTTAGCTAAACAGCTGACCTTGTAAGACGCTTAGGTGTGAACACTCGTAAGCTTCAGCAGAAAGATGGCAAAGATTTATTTGCGTCCCTCCAATGAGTTGCCCACGAGGACACCGTTTTCTACAAGTGTTGGTCCAATACTCCCTCTAGAGGAATGGGATTCCGACAGGGCTGATTGGCGGCCCCCGATCTGGGGCAGGGGCAGTGGGCAGCCTGTGGCCCGGGCAGGAGCCTCTTTGCATGTGTCCCTGGGACACATCTGCCTGCGAACTTCGGTCACCTGGCAGGAAGCTACGATGTCCAGACCTATGGTTAACTGTGCAGCAAGGTGTACTGTGAGGACAGGTTCCACACACACTTCAAGTAAGAGGTCGGCCTGAGTGGAAAGGTGAGAGTTTGGGCAGCTGTGCAGACAAAGAAGGCGCCCTTTGGCCTGGGCCTAAATGCTTGTGACAGCCCACTGGACCTGCCGTGCTCTGAGGGCCCTGCCCTGGGCCCCCTGCTCCCCTGCCCTTTGTTCAGTCACAGCAGAGATGGCCACACCCACTCCTTCAGTGAGGGCAGAGTTCCAACCACCCTCAGCCCCGCCCCCTCTCCGCAGGTTACCCTGGACTACAGAGGCTGCATCCTGAGGCCAGGGCGTTCCGAGAATGCCAAGGGCAGACATGATGACCTTAAATGATTTCCTCTTGTGTCAGGTTTGGTAAACTTTAGGAGCTAGGAAATGGTCCACTTTACAGAAATGTTCAAATTTACTGGCATTTCATATATTCTCTGCTATAACATTGTGCTGATTCTTTCTGTATATTCTTTACTTATGTTTTTGTTTTCCTTAATCAAAGTGTGTCTTTTCAATCTTTTCAAAGAAGATTCTTTGGACTTACTAAATCACCTCAATTTTATACGTTTTCTGTTGTATTAAGTTCTGCTCATATCTTTATTTATCTTTTTTCTATGTTCTCAGGGTTTATTGTTTTGATCTTCTGATGTCCATTAAAACACTTGGTTATTCATTGTAATAAATATTTTACTTATAAAGATTTGAACTTTTGAAGATTCCAGCTTACTTGTAAGTTTCTAAGGGTCAGGTCCTCTCCATTGTTGCTGGTCTAAGGTTTAGTTCACCATATAGCAATGTATATATTGACCTATTTTCCCCTCGACTTTCTGTGATTCCCTACATCTCACCTTTCTTTGCAGACAAGCCATTTGAAATACCCTTAACTTATTTCACAGCCAATAAGTCATTGAAATAATGTGTATTTTTAGAGAAATCTTCTTATATAATTAGGCAGAAAATCTCACCTGCCATAGTTTTCAAAACAGCATAATTTCACTCTTCTCAATGCTTAATCTGTTGTATTACACAACCTTTGAGTATTTAGCTTTATCAATGACATGTAGAGATCCTACCAGTCTTTGAAAACATCCTTGTTCCTTGTTTCAGGTCCAGTTTTATGTATATATTCTGCCTTGCACCTGATTATTCCAACAATTAATGGATGGCCTTGGGAATCTAATTCTGGTATTGATAGTCTTTACTGATTGTCTCCCCTCGTAGCTGATTTCTTCATTATTGTGTAAATTTAGATCATGAGCTCATGTTTAGCTAAACAGCTGACCTTGTAAGACGCTTAGGTGTGAACACTCGTAAGCTTCAGCAGAAAGATGGCAAAGATTTATTTGTGTCCCTCCAATGAGTTGCCCACCAGGACACCGTTTTCTACAAGTGTTGGTCCAATACTCCCTCTAGAGGAAGGGCCTCCGACAGGGCTGATTTGTGGCCCCCGATCTGGGGCAGGGGCAGTGGGCAGCCTGTGGCCCGGGCTGGAGCCTCTTTGCATGTGTCCCTGGGACACATCTGCCTGCGAACTTCGGTCACCTGGCAGGAAGCTATGATGCCCAGACCTATGGTTAGCTGTGCAGCGAGGTGTACTGTGAGGACAGGTTCCACACACACTTCAAGTAAGAGGTCGGCCTGAGTGGAAAGGTGAGAGTTTGGGCAGCTGTGCAGACAAAGAAGGCGCCCTTTGGCCTGGGCCTAAATGCTTGTGACACCCCACTGGACCTGCCGTGCTCTGAGGGCCCTGCCCTGGGCCCCCTGCTCCCCTGCCATTTGTTCAGTCACAGCAGAGATGGCCTCACCCACTCCTTCAGTGAGGGCAGAGTTCCAACCAGCCTCAGCCCCGCCCCCTCTCCGCAGGTTACCCTGGACTACAGAGGCTGCATCCTGAGGCCAGGGCGTTCCGAGTATGCCAAGGGCAGACATGATGACCTTAAATGATTTCCTCTTGTGTCAGGTTTGGTAAACCTTAGGAGCTAGGAAATGGTCCACTTTACAGAAATGTTCAAATTTACTGGCATTTCATATATTCTCTGCTATAACATTGTGCTGATTCTTTCTGTATATTCTTTACTTATGTTTTTGTTTTCCTTAATCAAAGTGTGTCTTTTCAATCTTTTCAAAGAAGATTCTTTGGACTTACTAAATCACCTCAATTTTATACGATTTCTGTTGTATTAAGTTCTGCTCATATCTTTATTTATCTTTTTTCTATGTTCTCAGGGTTTATTGTTTTGATCTTCTGATGTCAATTAAAACACTTGGTTATTCATTGTAATAAATATTTTACTTATAAAGATTTGAACTTTTGAAGATTCCAGCTTACTTGTAAGTTTCTAAGGGTCAGGTCCTCTCCATTGTTGCTGGCCTAAGGTTTAGTTCACCATATAGCAATGTATATATTGACCTATTTTCCCCTCGACTTTCTGTGATTCCCTACATCTCACCTTTCTTTGCAGACAAGCCATGTGAAATACCCTTAACTTATTTCACAGCCAATAAGTCATTGAAATAATGTGTATTTTTAGAGAAATCTTCTTATATAATTAGGCAGAAAATCTCACCTGCCATAGTTTTCAAAACAGCATAATTTCACTCTTCTCAATGCTTAATCTGTTGTATTACACAACCTTTGAGTATTTAGCTTTATCAATGACATGTAGAGATCCTACCAGTCTTTGAAAACATCCTTGTTCCTTGTTTCAGGTCCAGTTTTATGTATATATTCTGCCTTGCACCTGATTATTCCAACAATTGATGGATGGCCTTGGGAATCTAATTCTGGTATTGATAGTCTTTACTGATTGTCTCCCCTCGTAGCTGATTTCTTCATTATTGTGTAAATTTAGATCATGAGCTCATGTTTAGCTAAACAGCTGACCTTGTAAGACGCTTAGGTGTGAACACTCGTAAGCTTCAGCAGAAAGATGGCAAAGATTTATTTGCGTCCCTCCAATGAGTTGCCCACGAGGACACCGTTTTCTACAAGTGTTGGTCCAATACTCCCTCTAGAGGAATGGGATTCCGACAGGGCTGATTGGCGGCCCCCGATCTGGGGCAGGGGCAGTGGGCAGCCTGTGGCCCGGGCAGGAGCCTCTTTGCATGTGTCCCTGGGACACATCTGCCTGCGAACTTCGGTCACCTGGCAGGAAGCTACGATGTCCAGACATATGGTTAACTGTGCAGCAAGGTGTACTGTGAGGACAGGTTCCACACACACTTCAAGTAAGAGGTCGGCCTGAGTGGAAAGGTGAGAGTTTGGGCAGCTGTGCAGACAAAGAAGGCGCCCTTTGGCCTGGGCCTAAATGCTTGTGACAGCCCACTGGACCTGCCGTGCTCTGAGGGCCCTGCCCTGGGCCCCCTGCTCCCCTGCCCTTTGTTCAGTCACAGCAGAGATGGCCACACCCACTCCTTCAGTGAGGGCAGAGTTCCAACCACCCTCAGCCCCGCCCCCTCTCCGCAGGTTACCCTGGACTACAGAGGCTGCATCCTGAGGCCAGGGCGTTCCGAGAATGCCAAGGGCAGACATGATGACCTTAAATGATTTCCTCTTGTGTCAGGTTTGGTAAACTTTAGGAGCTAGGAAATGGTCCACTTTACAGAAATGTTCAAATTTACTGGCATTTCATATATTCTCTGCTATAACATTGTGCTGATTCTTTCTGTATATTCTTTACTTATGTTTTTGTTTTCCTTAATCAAAGTGTGTCTTTTCAATCTTTTCAAAGAAGATTCTTTGGACTTACTAAATCACCTCAATTTTATACGTTTTCTGTTGTATTAAGTTCTGCTCATATCTTTATTTATCTTTTTTCTATGTTCTCAGGGTTTATTGTTTTGATCTTCTGATGTCAATTAAAACACTTGGTTATTCATTGTAATAAATATTTTACTTATAAAGATTTGAACTTTTGAAGATTCCAGCTTACTTGTAAGTTTCTAAGGGTCAGGTCCTCTCCATTGTTGCTGGCCTAAGGTTTAGTTCACCATATAGCAATGTATATATTGACCTATTTTCCCCTCGACTTTCTGTGATTCCCTACATCTCACCTTTCTTTGCAGACAAGCCATTTGAAATACCCTTAACTTATTTCACAGCCAATAAGTCATTGAAATAATGTGTATTTTTAGAGAAATCTTCTTATATAATTAGGCAGAAAATCTCACCTGCCATAGTTTTCAAAACAGCATAATTTCACTCTTCTCAATGCTTAATCTGTTGTATTACACAACCTTTGAGTATTTAGCTTTATCAATGACATGTAGAGATCCTACCAGTCTTTGAAAACATCCTTGTTCCTTGTTTCAGGTCCAGTTTTATGTATATATTCTGCCTTGCACCTGATTATTCCAACAATTAATGGATGGCCTTGGGAATCTAATTCTGGTATTGATAGTCTTTACTGATTGTCTCCCCTCGTAGCTGATTTCTTCATTATTGTGTAAATTTAGATCATGAGCTCATGTTTAGCTAAACAGCTGACCTTGTAAGACGCTTAGGTGTGAACACTCGTAAGCTTCAGCAGAAAGATGGCAAAGATTTATTTGTGTCCCTCCAATGAGTTGCCCACCAGGACACCGTTTTCTACAAGTGTTGGTCCAATACTCCCTCTAGAGGAAGGGCCTCCGACAGGGCTGATTTGTGGCCCCCGATCTGGGGCAGGGGCAGTGGGCAGCCTGTGGCCCGGGCTGGAGCCTCTTTGCATGTGTCCCTGGGACACATCTGCCTGCGAACTTCGGTCACCTGGCAGGAAGCTATGATGCCCAGACCTATGGTTAGCTGTGCAGCGAGGTGTACTGTGAGGACAGGTTCCACACACACTTCAAGTAAGAGGTCGGCCTGAGTGGAAAGGTGAGAGTTTGGGCAGCTGTGCAGACAAAGAAGGCGCCCTTTGGCCTGGGCCTAAATGCTTGTGACACCCCACTGGACCTGCCGTGCTCTGAGGGCCCTGCCCTGGGCCCCCTGCTCCCCTGCCATTTGTTCAGTCACAGCAGAGATGGCCTCACCCACTCCTTCAGTGAGGGCAGAGTTCCAACCACCCACAGCCCCGCCCCCTCTCCGCAGGTTACCCTGGACTACAGAGGCTGCATCCTGAGGCCAGGGCGTTCCGAGAATGCCAAGGGCAGACATGATGACCTTAAATGATTTCCTCTTGTGTCAGGTTTGGTAAACCTTAGGAGCTAGGAAATGGTCCACTTTACAGAAATGTTCAAATTTACTGGCATTTCATATATTCTCTGCTATAACATTGTGCTGATTCTTTCTGTATATTCTTTACTTATGTTTTTGTTTTCCTTAATCAAAGTGTGTCTTTTCAATCTTTTCAAAGAAGATTCTTTGGACTTACTAAATCACCTCAATTTTATACGATTTCTGTTGTATTAAGTTCTGCTCATATCTTTATTTATCTTTTTTCTATGTTCTCAGGGTTTATTGTTTTGATCTTCTGATGTAAATTAAAACACTTGGTTATTCATTGTAATAAATATTTTACTTATAAAGATTTGAACTTTTGAAGATTCCAGCTTACTTGTAAGTTTCTAAGGGTCAGGTCCTCTCCATTGTTGCTGGCCTAAGGTTTAGTTCACCATATAGCAATGTATATATTGACCTATTTTCCCCTCGACTTTCTGTGATTCCCTACATCTCACCTTTCTTTGCAGACAAGCCATTTGAAATACCCTTAACTTATTTCACAGCCAATAAGTCATTGAAATAATGTGTATTTTTAGAGAAATCTTCTTATATAATTAGGCAGAAAATCTCACCTGCCATAGTTTTCAAAACAGCATAATTTCACTCTTCTCAATGCTTAATCTGTTGTATTACACAACTTTTGAGTATTTAGCTTTATCAATGACATGTACTTTAAAAATGTTTTAGAGATCCTACCAGTCTTTGAAAACATCCTTGTTCCTTGTTTCAGTTCCAGTTTTATGTATATATTCTGCCGTGCACCTGATTATTCCAACAATTGATGGATGGCCTTGGGAATCTAATTCTGGTATTGATAGTCTTTACTGATTGTCTCCCCTCGTAGCTGATTTCTTCATTATTGTGTAAATTTAGATCATGAGCTCATGTTTAGCTAAACAGCTGACCTTGTAAGACGCTTAGGTGTGAACACTCGTAAGCTTCAGCAGAGGGATGGCAAAGATTTATTTGCGTCCCTCCAATGAGTTGCCCACGAGGACACCGTTTTCTACAAGTGTTGGTCCAATACTCCCTCTAGAGGAATGGGACTCCGACAGGGCTGATTGGCGGCCCCCGATCTGGGGCAGGGGCAGGGGGCAGCCTGTGGCCCGGGCAGGAGCCTCTTTGCATGTGTCCCTGGGACACATCTGCCTGCGAACTTCGGTCACCTGGCAGGAAGCTACGATGTCCAGACCTATGGTTAACTGTGCAGCAAGGTGTACTGTGAGGACAGGTTCCACACACACTTCAAGTAAGAGGTCGGCCTGAGTGGAAAGGTGAGAGTTTGGGCAGCTGTGCAGACAAAGAAGGCGCCCTTTGGCCTGGGCCTAAATGCTTGTGACAGCCCACTGGACCTGCCGTGCTCTGAGGGCCCTGCGCTGGGCCCCCTGCTCCCCTGCCCTTTGTTCAGTCACAGCAGAGATGGCCACACCCACTCCTTCAGTGAGGGCAGAGTTCCAACCACCCTCAGCCCCGCCCCCTCTCCGCAGGTTACCCTGGACTACAGAGGCTGCATCCTGAGGCCAGGGCGTTCCGAGAATGCCAAGGGCAGACATGATGACCTTAAATGATTTCCTCATGTGTCAGGTTTGGTAAACTTTAGGAGCTAGGAAATGGTCCACTTTACAGAAATGTTCAAATTTACTGGCATTTCATATATTCTCTGCTATAACATTGTGCTGATTCTTTCTGTATATTCTTTACTTATGTTTTTGTTTTCCTTAATCAAAGTGTGTCTTTTCAATCTTTTCAAAGAAGATTCTTTGGACTTACTAAATCACCTCAATTTTATACGTTTTCTGTTGTATTAAGTTCTGCTCATATCTTTATTTATCTTTTTTCTATGTTCTCAGGGTTTATTGTTTTGATCTTCTGATGTCAATTAAAACACTTGGTTATTCATTTTAATAAATATTTTACTTATAAAGATTTGAACTTTTGAAGATTCCAGCTTACTTGTAAGTTTCTAAGGGTCAGGTCCTCTCCATTGTTGCTGGCCTAAGGTTTAGTTCACCATATAGCAATGTATATATTGACCTATTTTCCCCTCGACTTTCTGTGATTCCCTACATCTCACCTTTCTTTGCAGACAAGCCATTTGAAATACCCTTAACTTATTTCACAGCCAATAATTCATTGAAATAATGTGTATTTTTAGAGAAATCTTCTTATATAATTAGGCAGAAAATCTCACCTGCCATAGTTTTCAAAACAGCATAATTTCACTCTTCTCAATGCTTAATCTGTTGTATTACACAACCTTTGAGTATTTAGCTTTATCAATGACATGTAGAGATCCTACCAGTCTTTGAAAACATCCTTGTTCCTTGTTTCAGGTCCAGTTTTATGTATATATTCTGCCTTGCACCTGATTATTCCAACAATTGATGGATGGCCTTGGGATTCTAATTCTGGTATTGATAGTCTTTACTGATTGTCTCCCCTCGTAGCTGATTTCTTCATTATTGTGTAAATTTAGATCATGAGCTCATGTTTAGCTAAACAGCTGACCTTGTAAGACGCTTAGGTGTGAACACTCGTAAGCTTCAGCAGAAAGATGGCAAAGATTTATTTGTGTCCCTCCAATGAGTTGCCCACGAGGACACCGTTTTCTACAAGTGTTGGTCCAATAATCCCTCTAGAGGAAGGGCCTCAGACAGGGCTGATTTGTGGCCCCCGATCTGGGGCAGGGGCAGTGGGCAGCCTGTGGCCCGGGCTGGAGCCTCTTTGCATGTGTCCCTGGGACACATCTGCCTGCGAACTTCGGTCACCTGGCAGGAGGCTATGATGCCCAGACCTATGGTTAGCTGTGCAGTGAGGTGTACTGTGAGGACAGGTTCCACACACACTTCAAGTAAGAGGTCGGCCTGAGTGGAAAGGTGAGAGTTTGGGCAGCTGTGCAGACAAAGAAGGCGCCCTTTGGCCTGGGCCTAAATGCTTGTGACACCCCACTGGACCTGCCGTGCTCTGAGGGCCCTGCCCTGGGCCCCCTGCTCCCCTGCCATTTGTTCAGTCACAGCAGAGATGGCCTCACCCACTCCTTCAGTGAGGGCAGAGTTCCAACCAGCCTCAGCCCCGCCCCCTCTCCGCAGGTTACCCTGGACTACAGAGGCTGCATCCTGAGGCCAGGGCGTTCCGAGAATGCCAAGGGCAGACATGATGAAATTAAATGATTTCCTCTTGTGTCAGGTTTGGTAAACCTTAGGAGCTAGGAAATGGTCCACTTTACAGAAATGTTCAAATTTACTGGCATTTCATATATTCTCTGCTATAACATTGTGCTGATTCTTTCTGTATATTCTTTACTTATGTTTTTGTTTTCCTTAATCAAAGTGTGTCTTTTCAATCTTTTCAAAGAAGATTCTTTGGACTTACTAAATCACCTCAATTTTATACGATTTCTGTTGTATTAAGTTCTGCTCATATCTTTATTTATCTTTTTTCTATGTTCTCAGGGTTTATTGTTTTGATCTTCTGATGTCAATTAAAACACTTGGTTATTCATTGTAATAAATATTTTACTTATAAAGATTTGAACTTTTGAAGATTACAGCTTACTTGTCAGTTTCTAAGGGTCAGGTCCTCTCCATTGTTGCTGGCCTAAGGTTTAGTTCACCATATAGCAATGTATATATTGACCTATTTTCCCCTCGACTTTCTGTGATTCCCTACATCTCACCTTTCTTTGCAGACAAGCCATTTGAAATACACTTAACTTATTTCACAGCCAATAAGTCATTGAAATAATGTGTATTTTTAGAGAAATCTTCTTATATAATTAGGCAGAAAATCTCACCTGCCATAGTTTTCAAAACAGCATAATTTCACTCTTCTCAATGCTTAATCTGTTGTATTACACAACCTTTGAGTATTTAGCTTTATCAATGACATGTAGAGATCCTACCAGTCTTTGAAAACCTCCTTGTTCCTTGTTTCAGGTCCAGTTTTATGTATATATTCTGCCTTGCACCTGATTATTCCAACAATTGATGGATGGCCTTGGGAATCTAATTCTGGTATTGATAGTCTTTACTGATTGTCTCCCCTCGTAGCTGATTTCTTCATTATTGTGTAAATTTAGATCATGAGCTCATGTTTAGCTAAACAGCTGACCTTGTAAGACGCTTAGGTGTGAACACTCGTAAGCTTCAGCAGAAAGATGGCAAAGATTTATTTGCGTCCCTCCAATGAGTTGCCCACGAGGACACCGTTTTCTACAAGTGTTGGTCCAATACTCCCTCTAGAGGAAGGGGACTCCGACAGGGCTGATTGGCGGCCCCCGATCTGGGGCAGGGGCAGTGGGCAGCCTGTGGCCCGGGCAGGAGCCTCTTTGCATGTGTCCCTGGGACACATCTGCCTGCGAACTTCGGTCACCTGGCAGGAAGCTATGATGTCCAGACCTATGGTTAACTGTGCAGCAATGTGTACTGTGAGGACAGGTTCCACACACACTTCAAGTAAGAGGTCGGCCTGAGTGGAAAGGTGAGAGTTTGGGCAGCTGTGCAGACAAAGAAGGCGCCCTTTGGCCTGGGCCTAAATGCTTGTGACAGCCCACTGGACCTGCCGTGCTCTGAGGGCCCTGCCCTGGGCCCCCTGCTCCCCTGCCCTTTGTTCAGTCACAGCAGAGATGGCCACACCCACTCCTTCAGTGAGGGCAGAGTTCCAACCACCCTCAGCCCCGCCCCCTCTCCGCAGGTTACCCTGGACTACAGAGGCTGCATCCTGAGGCCAGGGCGTTCCGAGAATGCCAAGGGCAGACATGATGACCTTAAATGATTCCCTCTTGTGTCAGGTTTGGTAAACTTTAGGAGCTAGGAAATGGTCCACTTTACAGAAATGTTCAAATTTACTGGCATTTCATATATTCTCTGCTATAACATTGTGCTGATTCTTTCTGTATATTCTTTACTTATGTTTTTGTTTTCCTTAATCAAAGTGTGTCTTTTCAATCTTTTCAAAGAAGATTCTTTGGACTTACTAAATCACCTCAATTTTATACGTTTTCTGTTGTATTAAGTTCTGCTCATATCTTTATTTATCTTTTTTCTATGTTCTCAGGGTTTATTGTTTTGATCTTCTGATGTCAATTAAAACACTTGGTTATTCATTGTAATAAATATTTTACTTATAAAGATTTGAACTTTTGAAGATTCCAGCTTACTTGTAAGTTTCTAAGGGTCAGGTCCTCTCCATTGTTGCTGGCCTAAGGTTTAGTTCACCATATAGCAATGTATATATTGACCTATTTTCCCCTCGACTTTCTGTGATTCCCTACATCTCACCTTTCTTTGCAGACAAGCCATTTGAAATACCCTTAACTTATTTCACAGCCAATAAGTCATTGAAATAATGTGTAT
This sequence comes from Mesoplodon mirus, assembly GCF_964341445.2. Lineage (NCBI taxonomy): Eukaryota > Metazoa > Chordata > Mammalia > Artiodactyla > Ziphiidae > Mesoplodon > Mesoplodon mirus. Next base: position 110,843 of record NW_028295256.1, read on the forward strand.
TTTGAGAGAAATCTTCTTATATAATTAGGCAGAAAATCTCACCTGCCATAGTTTTCAAAACAGCATAATTTCACTCTTCTCAATGCTTAATCTGTTGTATTACACAACCTTTGAGTATTTAGCTTTATCAATGACATGTAGAGATCCTACCAGTCTTTGAAAACATCCTTGTTCCTTGTTTCAGGTCCAGTTTTATGTATATATTCTGCCTTGCACCTGATTATTCCAACAATTGATGGATGGCCTTGGGAATCTAATTCTGGTATTGATAGTCTTTACTGATTGTCTCCCCTCGTAGCTGATTTCTTCATTATTGTGTAAATTTAGATCATGAGCTCATGTTTAGCTAAACAGCTGACCTTGTAAGACGCTTAGGTGTGAACACTCGTAAGCTTCAGCAGAAAGATGGCAAAGATTTATTTGTGTCCCTCCAATGAGTTGCCCACGAGGACACCGTTTTCTACAAGTGTTGGTCCAATACTCCCTCTAGAGGAAGGGCCTCCAACAGGGCTGATTTGTGGCCCCCGATCTGGGGCAGGGGCAGTGGGCAGCCTGTGGCCCGGGCTGGAGCCTCTTTGCATGTGTCCCTGGGACACATCTGCCTGCGAACTTCGGTCACCTGGCAGGAAGCTATGATGCCCAGACCTATGGTTAGCTGTGCAGCGAGGTGTACTGTGAGGACAGGTTCCACACACACTTCAAGTAAGAGGTCGGCCTGAGTGGAAAGGTGAGAGTTTGGGCAGCTGTGCAGACAAAGAAGGCGCCCTTTGGCCTGGGCCTAAATGCTTGTGACACCCCACTGGACCTGCCGTGCTCTGAGGGCCCTGCCCTGGGCCCCCTGCTCCCCTGCCATTTGTTCAGTCACAGCAGAGATGGCCTCACCCACTCCTTCAGTGAGGGCAGAGTTCCAACCAGCCTCAGCCCTGCCCCCTCTCCGCAGGTTACCCTGGACTACAGAGGCTGCATCCTGAGGCCAGGGCGTTCCGAGAATGCCAAGGGCAGACATGATGACCTTAAATGATTTCCTCTTGTGTCAGGTTTGGTAAACCTTAGGAGCTAGGAAATGGTCCACTTTACAGAAATGTTCAAATTTACTGGCATTTCATATATTCTCTGCTATAACATTGTGCTGATTCTTTCTGTATATTCTTTACTTATGTTTTTGTTTTCCTTAATCAAAGTGTGTCTTTTCAATCTTTTCAAAGAAGATTCTTTGGACTTACTAAATCACCTCAATTTTATACGATTTCTGTTGTATTAAGTTCTGCTCATATCTTTATTTATCTTTTTTCTATGTTCTCAGGGTTTATTGTTTTGATCTTCTGATGTCAATTAAAACACTTGGTTATTCATTGTAATAAATATTTTACTTATAAAGATTTGAACTTTTGAAGATTCCAGCTTACTTGTAAGTTTCTAAGGGTCAGGTCCTCTCCATTGTTGCTGGCCTAAGGTTTAGTTCACCATATAGCAATGTATATATTGACCTATTTTCCCCTCGACTTTCTGTGATTCCCTACATCTCACCTTTCTTTGCAGACAAGCCATTTGAAATACCCTTAACTTATTTCACAGCCAATACGTCATTGAAATAATGTGTATTTTTAGAGAAATCTTCTTATATAATTAGGCAGAAAATCTCACCTGCCATAGTTTTCAAAACAGCATAATTTCACTCTTCTCAATGCTTAATCTGTTGTATTACACAACTTTTGAGTATTTAGCTTTATCAATGACATGTACTTTAAAAATGTTTTAGAGATCCTACCAGTCTTTGAAAACATCCTTGTTCCTTGTTTCAGTTCCAGTTTTATGTATATATTCTGCCGTGCACCTGATTATTCCAACAATTGATGGATGGCCTTGGGAATCTAATTCTGGTATTGATACTCTTTCCTGATTGTCTTCCCTCGTAGCTGATTTTTTCATTATTGTGTAAATTTAGATCATGAGCTCATGTTTAGCTAAACAGCTGACCTTGTAAGACGCTTAGGTGTGAACACTCGTAAGCTTCAGCAGAAAGATGGCAAAGATTTATTTGCGTCCCTCCAATGAGTTGCCCACGAGGACACCGTTTTCTACAAGTGTTGGTCCAATACTCCCTCTAGAGGAAGGGGACTCCGACAGGGCTGATTGGCGGCCCCCGATCTGGGGCAGGGGCAGTGGGCAGCCTGTGGCCCGGGCAGGAGCCTCTTTGCATGTGTCCCTGGGACACATCTGCCTGCGAACTTCGGTCACCTGGCAGGAAGCTACGATGTCCAGACCTATGGTTAGCTGTGCAGCGAGGTGTACTGTGAGGACAGGTTCCACACACACTTCAAGTAAGAGGTCGGCCTGAGTGGAAAGGTGAGAGTTTGGGCAGCTGTGCAGACAAAGAAGGCGCCCTTTGGCCTGGGCCTAAATGCTTGTGACAGCCCACTGGACCTGCCGTGCTCTGAGGGCCCTGCCCTGGGCCCCCTGCTCCCCTGCCCTTTGTTCAGTCACAGCAGAGATGGCCACACCCACTCCTTCAGTGAGGGCAGAGTTCCAACCACCCTCAGCCCCGCCCCCTCTCCGCAGGTTACCCTGGACTACAGAGGCTGCATCCTGAGGCCAGGGCGTTCCGAGAATGCCAAGGGCAGACATGATGACCTTAAATGATTTCCTCTTGTGTCAGGTTTGGTAAACTTTAGGAGCTAGGAAATGGTCCACTTTACAGAAATGTTCAAATTTACTGGCATTTCATATATTCTCTGCTATAACATTGTGCTGATTCTTTCTGTATATTCTTTACTTATGTTTTTGTTTTCCTTAATCAAAGTGTGTCTTTTCAATCTTTTCAAAGAAGATTCTTTGGACTTACTAAATCACCTCAATTTTATACGTTTTCTGTTGTATTAAGTTCTGCTCATATCTTTATTTATCTTTTTTCTATGTTCTCAGGGTTTATTGTTTTGATCTTCTGATGTCAATTAAAACACTTGGTTATTCATTGTAATAAATATTTTACTTATAAAGATTTGAACTTTTGAAGATTCCAGCTTACTTGTAAGTTTCTAAGGGTCAGGTCCTCTCCATTGTTGCTGGCCTAAGGTTTAGTTCACCATATAGCAATGTATATATTGACCTATTTTCCCCTCGACTTTCTGTGATTCCCTACATCTCACCTTTCTTTGCAGACAAGCCATTTGAAATACCCTTAACTTATTTCACAGCCAATAAGTCATTGAAATAATGTGTATTTTGAGAGAAATCTTCTTATATAATTAGGCAGAAAATCTCACCTGCCATAGTTTTCAAAACAGCATAATTTCACTCTTCTCAATGCTTAATCTGTTGTATTACACAACCTTTGAGTATTTAGCTTTATCAATGACATGTAGAGATCCTACCAGTCTTTGAAAACATCCTTGTTCCTTGTTTCAGGTCCAGTTTTATGTATATATTCTGCCTTGCACCTGATTATTCCAACAATTGATGGATGGCCTTGGGAATCTAATTCTGGTATTGATAGTCTTTACTGATTGTCTCCCCTCGTAGCTGATTTCTTCATTATTGTGTAAATTTAGATCATGAGCTCATGTTTAGCTAAACAGCTGACCTTGTAAGACGCTTAGGTGTGAACACTCGTAAGCTTCAGCAGAAAGATGGCAAAGATTTATTTGCGTCCCTCCAATGAGTTGCCCACGAGGACACCGTTTTCTACAAGTGTTGGTCCAATACTCCCTCTAGAGGAAGGGGACTCCGACAGGGCTGATTGGCGGCCCCCGATCTGGGGCAGGGGCAGTGGGCAGCCTGTGGCCCGGGCAGGAGCCTCTTTGCATGTGTCCCTGGGACACATCTGCCTGCGAACTTCGGTCACCTGGCAGGAAGCTACGATGCCCAGACCTATGGTTAGCTGTGCAGCGAGGTGTACTGTGAGGACAGGTTCCACACACTCTTCAAGTAAGAGGTCGGCCTGAGTGGAAAGGTGAGAGTTTGGGCAGCTGTGCAGACAAAGAAGGCGCCCTTTGGCCTGGGCCTAAATGCTTGTGACACCCCACTGGACCTGCCGTGCTCTGAGGGCCCTGCCCTGGGCCCCCTGCTCCCCTGCCCTTTGTTCAGTCACAGCAGAGATGGCCACACCCACTCCTTCAGTGAGGGCAGAGTTCCAACCACCCTCAGCCCCGCCCCCTCTCCGCAGGTTACCCTGGACTACAGAGGCTGCATCCTGAGGCCAGGGCGTTCCGAGAATGCCAAGGGCAGACATGATGACCTTAAATGATTTCCTCTTGTGTCAGGTTTGGTAAACTTTAGGAGCTAGGAAATGGTCCACTTTACAGAAATGTTCAAATTTACTGGCATTTCATATATTCTCTGCTATAACATTGTGCTGATTCTTTCTGTATATTCTTTACTTATGTTTTTGTTTTCCTTAATCAAAGTGTGTCTTTTCAATCTTTTCAAAGAAGATTCTTTGGACTTACTAAATCACCTCAATTTTATACGTTTTCTGTTGTATTAAGTTCTGCTCATATCTTTATTTATCTTTTTTCTATGTTCTCAGGGTTTATTGTTTTGATCTTCTGATGTCAATTAAAACACTTGGTTATTCATTGTAATAAATATTTTACTTATAAAGATTTGAACTTTTGAAGATTCCAGCTTACTTGTAAGTTTCTAAGGGTCAGGTCCTCTCCATTGTTGCTGGCCTAAGGTTTAGTTCACCATATAGCAATGTATATATTGACCTATTTTCCCCTCGACTTTCTGTGATTCCCTACATCTCACCTTTCTTTGCAGACAAGCCATTTGAAATACCCTTAACTTATTTCACAGCCAATAAGTCATTGAAATAATGTGTATTTTTAGAGAAATCTTCTTATATAATTAGGCAGAAAATCTCACCTGCCATAGTTTTCAAAACAGCATAATTTCACTCTTCTCAATGCTTAATCTGTTGTATTACACAACCTTTGAGTATTTAGCTTTATCAATGACATGTAGAGATCCTACCAGTCTTTGAAAACATCCTTGTTCCTTGTTTCAGGTCCAGTTTTATGTATATATTCTGCCTTGCACCTGATTATTCCAACAATTGATGGATGGCCTTGGGAATCTAATTCTGGTATTGATAGTCTTTACTGATTGTCTCCCCTCGTAGCTGATTTCTTCATTATTGTGTAAATTTAGATCATGAGCTCATGTTTAGCTAAACAGCTGACCTTGTAAGACGCTTAGGTGTGAACACTCGTAAGCTTCAGCAGAAAGATGGCAAAGATTTATTTGTGTCCCTCCAATGAGTTGCCCACGAGGACACCGTTTTCTACAAGTGTTGGTCCAATACTCCCTCTAGAGGAAGGGCCTCCAACAGGGCTGATTTGTGGCCCCCGATCTGGGGCAGGGGCAGTGGGCAGCCTGTGGCCCGGGCTGGAGCCTCTTTGCATGTGTCCCTGGGACACATCTGCCTGCGAACTTCGGTCACCTGGCAGGAAGCTATGATGCCCAGACCTATGGTTAGCTGTGCAGCGAGGTGTACTGTGAGGACAGGTTCCACACACACTTCAAATAAGAGGTCGGCCTGAGTGGAAAGGTGAGAGTTTGGGCAGCTGTGCAGACAAAGAAGGCGCCCTTTGGCCTGGGCCTAAATGCTTGTGACACCCCACTGGACCTGCCGTGCTCTGAGGGCCCTGCCCTGGGCCCCCTGCTCCCCTGCCATTTGTTCAGTCACAGCAGAGATGGCCTCACCCACTCCTTCAGTGAGGGCAGAGTTCCAACCTGCCTCAGCCCTGCCCCCTCTCCGCAGGTTACCCTGGACTACAGAGGCTGCATCCTGAGGCCAGGGCGTTCCGAGAATGCCAAGGGCAGACATGATGACCTTAAATGATTTCCTCTTGTGTCAGGTTTGGTAAACCTTAGGAGCTAGGAAATGGTCCACTTTACAGAAATGTTCAAATTTACTGGCATTTCATATATTCTCTGCTATAACATTGTGCTGATTCTTTCTGTATATTCTTTACTTATGTTTTTGTTTTCCTTAATCAAAGTGTGTCTTTTCAATCTTTTCAAAGAAGATTCTTTGGACTTACTAAATCACCTCAATTTTATACGATTTCTGTTGTATTAAGTTCTGCTCATATCTTTATTTATCTTTTTTCTATGTTCTCAGGGTTTATTGTTTTGATCTTCTGATGTCAATTAAAACACTTGGTTATTCATTGTAATAAATATTTTACTTATAAAGATTTGAACTTTTGAAGATTCCAGCTTACTTGTAAGTTTCTAAGGGTCAGGTCCTCTCCATTGTTGCTGGCCTAAGGTTTAGTTCACCATATAGCAATGTATATATTGACCTATTTTCCCCTCGACTTTCTGTGATTCCCTACATCTCACCTTTCTTTGCAGACAAGCCATTTGAAATACCCTTAACTTATTTCACAGCCAATACGTCATTGAAATAATGTGTATTTTTAGAGAAATCTTCTTATATAATTAGGCAGAAAATCTCACCTGCCATAGTTTTCAAAACAGCATAAATTCACTCTTCTCAATGCTTAATCTGTTGTATTACACAACTTTTGAGTATTTAGCTTTATCAATGACATGTACTTTAAAAATGTTTTAGAGATCCTACCAGTCTTTGAAAACATCCTTGTTCCTTGTTTCAGTTCCAGTTTTATGTATATATTCTGCCGTGCACCTGATTATTCCAACAATTGATGGATGGCCTTGGGAATCTAATTCTGGTATTGATACTCTTTCCTGATTGTCTTCCCTCGTAGCTGATTTTTTCATTATTGTGTAAATTTAGATAATGAGCTCATGTTTAGCTAAACAGCTGACCTTGTAAGACGCTTAGGTGTGAACACTCGTAAGCTTCAGCAGAAAGATGGCAAAGATTTATTTGCGTCCCTCCAATGAGTTGCCCACGAGGACACCGTTTTCTACAAGTGTTGGTCCAATACTCCCTCTAGAGGAAGGGGACTCCGACAGGGCTGATTGGCGGCCCCCGATCTGGGGCAGGGGCAGTGGGCAGCCTGTGGCCCGGGCAGGAGCCTCTTTGCATGTGTCCCTGGGACACATCTGCCTGCGAACTTCGGTCACCTGGCAGGAAGCTACGATGTCCAGACCTATGGTTAGCTGTGCAGCGAGGTGTACTGTGAGGACAGGTTCCACACACACTTCAAGTAAGAGGTCGGCCTGAGTGGAAAGGTGAGAGTTTGGGCAGCTGTGCAGACAAAGAAGGCGCCCTTTGGCCTGGGCCTAAATGCTTGTGACAGCCCACTGGACCTGCCGTGCTCTGAGGGCCCTGCCCTGGGCCCCCTGCTCCCCTGCCCTTTGTTCAGTCACAGCAGAGATGGCCACACCCACTCCTTCAGTGAGGGCAGAGTTCCAACCACCCTCAGCCCCGCCCCCTCTCCGCAGGTTACCCTGGACTACAGAGGCTGCATCCTGAGGCCAGGGCGTTCCGAGAATGCCAAGGGCAGACATGATGACCTTAAATGATTTCCTCTTGTGTCAGGTTTGGTAAACTTTAGGAGCTAGGAAATGGTCCACTTTACAGAAATGTTCAAATTTACTGGCATTTCATATATTCTCTGCTATAACATTGTGCTGATTCTTTCTGTATATTCTTTACTTATGTTTTTGTTTTCCTTAATCAAAGTGTGTCTTTTCAATCTTTTCAAAGAAGATTCTTTGGACTTACTAAATCACCTCAATTTTATACGTTTTCTGTTGTATTAAGTTCTGCTCATATCTTTATTTATCTTTTTTCTATGTTCTCAGGGTTTATTGTTTTGATCTTCTGATGTCAATTAAAACACTTGGTTATTCATTGTAATAAATATTTTACTTATAAAGATTTGAACTTTTGAAGATTCCAGCTTACTTGTAAGTTTCTAAGGGTCAGGTCCTCTCCATTGTTGCTGGCCTAAGGTTTAGTTCACCATATAGCAATGTATATATTGACCTATTTTCCCCTCGACTTTCTGTGATTCCCTACATCTCACCTTTCTTTGCAGACAAGCCATTTGAAATACCCTTAACTTATTTCACAGCCAATAAGTCATTGAAATAATGTGTATTTTGAGAGAAATCTTCTTATATAATTAGGCAGAAAATCTCACCTGCCATAGTTTTCAAAACAGCATAATTTCACTCTTCTCAATGCTTAATCTGTTGTATTACACAACCTTTGAGTATTTAGCTTTATCAATGACATGTAGAGATCCTACCAGTCTTTGAAAACCTCCTTGTTCCTTGTTTCAGGTCCAGTTTTATGTATATATTCTGCCTTGCACCTGATTATTCCAACAATTGATGGATGGCCTTGGGAATCTAATTCTGGTATTGATAGTCTTTACTGATTGTCTCCCCTCGTAGCTGATTTCTTCATTATTGTGTAAATTTAGATCATGAGCTCATGTTTAGCTAAACAGCTGACCTTGTAAGACGCTTAGGTGTGAACACTCGTAAGCTTCAGCAGAAAGATGGCAAAGATTTATTTGCGTCCCTCCAATGAGTTGCCCACGAGGACACCGTTTTCTACAAGTGTTGGTCCAATACTCCCTCTAGAGGAAGGGGACTCCGACAGGGCTGATTGGCGGCCCCCGATCTGGGGCAGGGGCAGTGGGCAGCCTGTGGCCCGGGCAGGAGCCTCTTTGCATGTGTCCCTGGGACACATCTGCCTGCGAACTTCGGTCACCTGGCAGGAAGCTACGATGCCCAGACCTATGGTTAGCTGTGCAGCGAGGTGTACTGTGAGGACAGGTTCCACACACTCTTCAAGTAAGATGTCGGCCTGAGTGGAAAGGTGAGAGTTTGGGCAGCTGTGCAGACAAAGAAGGCGCCCTTTGGCCTGGGCCTAAATGCTTGTGACACCCCACTGGACCTGCCGTGCTCTGAGGGCCCTGCCCTGGGCCCCCTGCTCCCCTGCCCTTTGTTCAGTCACAGCAGAGATGGCCACACCCACTCCTTCAGTGAGGGCAGAGTTCCAACCACCCTCAGCCCCGCCCCCTCTCCGCAGGTTACCCTGGACTACAGAGGCTGCATCCTGAGGCCAGGGCGTTCCGAGAATGCCAAGGGCAGACATGATGACCTTAAATGATTTCCTCTTGTGTCAGGTTTGGTAAACTTTAGGAGCTAGGAAATGGTCCACTTTACAGAAATGTTCAAATTTACTGGCATTTCATATATTCTCTGCTATAACATTGTGCTGATTCTTTCTGTATATTCTTTACTTATGTTTTTGTTTTCCTTAATCAAAGTGTGTCTTTTCAATCTTTTCAAAGAAGATTCTTTGGACTTACTAAATCACCTCAATTTTATACGTTTTCTGTTGTATTAAGTTCTGCTCATATCTTTATTTATCTTTTTTCTATGTTCTCAGGGTTTATTGTTTTGATCTTCTGATGTCAATTAAAACACTTGGTTATTCATTGTAATAAATATTTTACTTATAAAGATTTGAACTTTTGAAGATTCCAGCTTACTTGTAAGTTTCTAAGGGTCAGGTCCTCTCCATTGTTGCTGGCCTAAGGTTTAGTTCACCATATAGCAATGTATATATTGACCTATTTTCCCCTCGACTTTCTGTGATTCCCTACATCTCACCTTTCTTTGCAGACAAGCCATTTGAAATACCCTTAACTTATTTCACAGCCAATAAGTCATTGAAATAATGTGTATTTTTAGAGAAATCTTCTTATATAATTAGGCAGAAAATCTCACCTGCCATAGTTTTCAAAACAGCATAATTTCACTCTTCTCAATGCTTAATCTGTTGTATTACACAACCTTTGAGTATTTAGCTTTATCAATGACATGTATAGATCCTACCAGTCTTTGAAAACATCCTTGTTCCTTGTTTCAGGTCCAGTTTTATGTATATATTCTGCCTTGCACCTGATTATTCCAACAATTGATGGATGGCCTTGGGAATCTAATTCTGGTATTGATAGTCTTTACTGATTGTCTCCCCTCGTAGCTGATTTCTTCATTATTGTGTAAATTTAGATCATGAGCTCATGTTTAGCTAAACAGCTGACCTTGTAAGACGCTTAGGTGTGAACACTCGTAAGCTTCAGCAGAAAGATGGCAAAGATTTATTTGTGTCCCTCCAATGAGTTGCCCACGAGGACACCGTTTTCTACAAGTGTTGGTCCAATACTCCCTCTAGAGGAAGGGCCTCCAACAGGGCTGATTTGTGGCCCCCGATCTGGGGCAGGGGCAGTGGGCAGCCTGTGGCCCGGGCTGGAGCCTCTTTGCATGTGTCCCTGGGACACATCTGCCTGCGAACTTCTGTCACCTGGCAGGAAGCTATGATGCCCAGACCTATGGTTAGCTGTGCAGCGAGGTGTACTGTGAGGACAGGTTCCACACTCACTTCAAGTAAGAGGTCGGCCTGAGTGGAAAGGTGAGAGTTTGGGCAGCTGTGCAGACAAAGAAGGCGACCTTTGGCCTGGGCCTAAATGCTTGTGACACCCCACTGGACCTGCCGTGCTCTGAGGGCCCTGCCCTGGGCCCCCTGCTCCCCTGCCATTTGTTCAGTCACAGCAGAGATGGCCTCACCCACTCCTTCAGTGAGGGCAGAGTTCCAACCTGCCTCAGCCCTGCCCCCTCTCCGCAGGTTACCCTGGACTACAGAGGCTGCATCCTGAGGCCAGGGCGTTCCGAGAATGCCAAGGGCAGACATGATGACCTTAAATGATTTCCTCTTGTGTCAGGTTTGGTAAACCTTAGGAGCTAGGAAATGGTCCACTTTACAGAAATGTTCAAATTTACTGGCATTTCATATATTCTCTGCTATAACATTGTGCTGATTCTTTCTGTATATTCTTTACTTATGTTTTTGTTTTCCTTAATCAAAGTGTGTCTTTTCAATCTTTTCAAAGAAGATTCTTTGGACTTACTAAATCACCTCAATTTTATACGATTTCTGTTGTATTAAGTTCTGCTCATATCTTTATTTATCTTTTTTCTATGTTCTCAGGGTTTATTGTTTTGATCTTCTGATGTCAATTAAAACACTTGGTTATTCATTGTAATAAATATTTTACTTATAAAGATTTGAACTTTTGAAGATTCCAGCTTACTTGTAAGTTTCTAAGGGTCAGGTCCTCTCCATTGTTGCTGGCCTAAGGTTTAGTTCACCATATAGCAATGTATATATTGACCTATTTTCCCCTCGACTTTCTGTGATTCCCTACATCTCACCTTTCTTTGCAGACAAGCCATTTGAAATACCCTTAACTTATTTCACAGCCAATACGTCATTGAAATAATGTGTATTTTTAGAGAAATCTTCTTATATAATTAGGCAGAAAATCTCACCTGCCATAGTTTTCAAAACAGCATAATTTCACTCTTCTCAATGCTTAATTTGTTGTATTACACAACTTTTGAGTATTTAGCTTTATCAATGACATGTACTTTAAAAATGTTTTAGAGATCCTACCAGTCTTTGAAAACATCCTTGTTCCTTGTTTCAGTTCCAGTTTTATGTATATATTCTGCCGTGCACCTGATTATTCCAACAATTGATGGATGGCCTTGGGAATCTAATTCTGGTATTGATACTCTTTCCTGATTGTCTTCCCTCGTAGCTGATTTTTTCATTATTGTGTAAATTTAGATCATGAGCTCATGTTTAGCTAAACAGCTGACCTTGTAAGACGCTTAGGTGTGAACACTCGTAAGCTTCAGCAGAAAGATGGCAAAGATTTATTTGCGTCCCTCCAATGAGTTGCCCACGAGGACACCGTTTTCTACAAGTGTTGGTCCAATACTCCCTCTAGAGGAATGGGACTCCGACAGGGCTGATTGGCGGCCCCCGATCTGGGGCAGGGGCAGTGGGCAGCCTGTGGCCCGGGCAGGAGCCTCTTTGCATGTGTCCCTGGGACACATCTGCCTGCGAACTTCGGTCACCTGGCAGGAAGCTACGATGTCCAGACCTATGGTTAACTGTGCAGCAAGGTGTACTGTGAGGACAGGTTCCACACACACTTCAAGTAAGACGTCGGCCTGAGTGGAAAGGTGAGAGTTTGGGCAGCTGTGCAGACAAAGAAGGCGCCCTTTGGCCTGGGCCTAAATGCTTGTGACAGCCCACTGGACCTGCCGTGCTCTGAGGGCCCTGCCCTGGGCCCCCTGCTCCCCTGCCCTTTGTTCAGTCACAGCAGAGATGGCCAGACCCACTCCTTCAGTGAGGGCAGAGTTCCAACCACCCTCAGCCCCGCCCCCTCTCCGCAGGTTACCCTGGACTACAGAGGCTGCATCCTGAGGCCAGGGCGTTCCGAGAATGCCAAGGGCAGACATGATGACCTTAAATGATTTCCTCTTGTGTCAGGTTTGGTAAACTTTAGGAGCTAGGAAATGGTCCACTTTACAGAAATGTTCAAATTTACTGGCATTTCATATATTCTCTGCTATAACATTGTGCTGATTCTTTCTGTATATTCTTTACTTATGTTTTTGTTTTCCTTAATCAAAGTGTGTCTTTTCAATCTTTTCAAAGAAGATTCTTTGGACTTACTAAATCACCTCAATTTTATACGTTTTCTGTTGTATTAAGTTCTGCTCATATCTTTATTTATCTTTTTTCTATGTTCTCAGGGTTTATTGTTTTGATCTTCTGATGTCAATTAAAACACTTGGTTATTCATTGTAATAAATATTTTACTTATAAAGATTTGAACTTTTGAAGATTCCAGCTTACTTGTAAGTTTCTAAGGGTCAGGTCCTCTCCATTGTTGCTGGCCTAAGGTTTAGTTCACCATATAGCAATGTATATATTGACCTATTTTCCCCTCGACTTTCTGTGATTCCCTACATCTCACCTTTCTTTGCAGACAAGCCATTTGAAATACCCTTAACTTATTTCACAGCCAATAAGTCATTGAAATAATGTGTATTTTTAGAGAAATCTTCTTATATAATTAGGCAGAAAATCTCACCTGCCATAGTTTTCAAAACAGCATAATTTCACTCTTCTCAATGCTTAATCTGTTGTATTACACAACCTTTGAGTATTTAGCTTTATCAATGACATGTAGAGATCCTACCAGTCTTTGAAAACATCCTTGTTCCTTGTTTCAGGTCCAGTTTTATGTATATATTCTGCCTTGCACCTGATTATTCCAACAATTAATGGATGGCCTTGGGAATCTAATTCTGGTATTGATAGTCTTTACTGATTGTCTCCCCTCGTAGCTGATTTCTTCATTATTGTGTAAATTTAGATCATGAGCTCATGTTTAGCTAAACAGCTGACCTTGTAAGACGCTTAGGTGTGAACACTCGTAAGCTTCAGCAGAAAGATGGCAAAGATTTATTTGTGTCCCTCCAATGAGTTGCCCACCAGGACACCGTTTTCTACAAGTGTTGGTCCAATACTCCCTCTAGAGGAAGGGCCTCCGACAGGGCTGATTTGTGGCCCCCGATCTGGGGCAGGGGCAGTGGGCAGCCTGTGGCCCGGGCTGGAGCCTCTTTGCATGTGTCCCTGGGACACATCTGCCTGCGAACTTCGGTCACCTGGCAGGAAGCTATGATGCCCAGACCTATGGTTAGCTGTGCAGCGAGGTGTACTGTGAGGACAGGTTCCACACACACTTCAAGTAAGAGGTCGGCCTGAGTGGAAAGGTGAGAGTTTGGGCAGCTGTGCAGACAAAGAAGGCGCCCTTTGGCCTGGGCCTAAATGCTTGTGACACCCCACTGGACCTGCCGTGCTCTGAGGGCCCTGCCCTGGGCCCCCTGCTCCCCTGCCATTTGTTCAGTCACAGCAGAGATGGCCTCACCCACTCCTTCAGTGAGGGCAGAGTTCCAACCAGCCTCAGCCCCGCCCCCTCTCCGCAGGTTACCCTGGACTACAGACGCTGCATCCTGAGGCCAGGGCGTTCCGAGTATGCCAAGGGCAGACATGATGACCTTAAATGATTTCCTCTTGTGTCAGGTTTGGTAAACCTTAGGAGCTAGGAAATGGTCCACTTTACAGAAATGTTCAAATTTACTGGCATTTCATATATTCTCTGCTATAACATTGTGCTGATTCTTTCTGTATATTCTTTACTTATGTTTTTGTTTTCCTTAATCAAAGTGTGTCTTTTCAATCTTTTCAAAGAAGATTCTTTGGACTTACTAAATCACCTCAATTTTATACGATTTCTGTTGTATTAAGTTCTGCTCATATCTTTATTTATCTTTTTTCTATGTTCTCAGGGTTTATTGTTTTGATCTTCTGATGTCAATTAAAACACTTGGTTATTCATTGTAATAAATATTTTACTTATAAAGATTTGAACTTTTGAAGATTCCAGCTTACTTGTAAGTTTCTAAGGGTCAGGTCCTCTCCATTGTTGCTGGCCTAAGGTTTAGTTCACCATATAGCAATGTATATATTGACCTATTTTCCCCTCGACTTTCTGTGATTCCCTACATCTCACCTTTCTTTGCAGACAAGCCATGTGAAATACCCTTAACTTATTTCACAGCCAATAAGTCATTGAAATAATGTGTATTTTTAGAGAAATCTTCTTATATAATTAGGCAGAAAATCTCACCTGCCATAGTTTTCAAAACAGCATAATTTCACTCTTCTCAATGCTTAATCTGTTGTATTACACAACCTTTGAGTATTTAGCTTTATCAATGACATGTAGAGATCCTACCAGTCTTTGAAAACATCCTTGTTCCTTGTTTCAGGTCCAGTTTTATGTATATATTCTGCCTTGCACCTGATTATTCCAACAATTGATGGATGGCCTTGGGAATCTAATTCTGGTATTGATAGTCTTTACTGATTGTCTCCCCTCGTAGCTGATTTCTTCATTATTGTGTAAATTTAGATCATGAGCTCATGTTTAGCTAAACAGCTGACCTTGTAAGACGCTTAGGTGTGAACACTCGTAAGCTTCAGCAGAAAGATGGCAAAGATTTATTTGCGTCCCTCCAATGAGTTGCCCACGAGGACACCGTTTTCTACAAGTGTTGGTCCAATACTCCCTCTAGAGGAATGGGATTCCGACAGGGCTGATTGGCGGCCCCCGATCTGGGGCAGGGGCAGTGGGCAGCCTGTGGCCCGGGCAGGAGCCTCTTTGCATGTGTCCCTGGGACACATCTGCCTGCGAACTTCGGTCACCTGGCAGGAAGCTACGATGTCCAGACCTATGGTTAACTGTGCAGCAAGGTGTACTGTGAGGACAGGTTCCACACACACTTCAAGTAAGAGGTCGGCCTGAGTGGAAAGGTGAGAGTTTGGGCAGCTGTGCAGACAAAGAAGGCGCCCTTTGGCCTGGGCCTAAATGCTTGTGACAGCCCACTGGACCTGCCGTGCTCTGAGGGCCCTGCCCTGGGCCCCCTGCTCCCCTTCCCTTTGTTCAGTCACAGCAGAGATGGCCACACCCACTCCTTCAGTGAGGGCAGAGTTCCAACCACCCTCAGCCCCGCCCCCTCTCCGCAGGTTACCCTGGACTACAGAGGCTGCATCCTGAGGCCAGGGCGTTCCGAGAATGCCAAGGGCAGACATGATGACCTTAAATGATTTCCTCTTGTGTCAGGTTTGGTAAACTTTAGGAGCTAGGAAATGGTCCACTTTACAGAAATGTTCAAATTTACTGGCATTTCATATATTCTCTGCTATAACATTGTGCTGATTCTTTCTGTATATTCTTTACTTATGTTTTTGTTTTCCTTAATCAAAGTGTGTCTTTTCAATCTTTTCAAAGAAGATTCTTTGGACTTACTAAATCACCTCAATTTTATACGTTTTCTGTTGTATTAAGTTCTGCTCATATCTTTATTTATCTTTTTTCTATGTTCTCAGGGTTTATTGTTTTGATCTTCTGATGTCAATTAAAACACTTGGTTATTCATTGTAATAAATATTTTACTTATAAAGATTTGAACTTTTGAAGATTCCAGCTTACTTGTAAGTTTCTAAGGGTCAGGTCCTCTCCATTGTTGCTGGCCTAAGGTTTAGTTCACCATATAGCAATGTATATATTGACCTATTTTCCCCTCGACTTTCTGTGATTCCCTACATCTCACCTTTCTTTGCAGACAAGCCATTTGAAATACCCTTAACTTATTTCACAGCCAATAAGTCATTGAAATAATGTGTATTTTTAGAGAAATCTTCTTATATAATTAGGCAGAAAATCTCACCTGCCATAGTTTTCAAAACAGCATAATTTCACTCTTCTCAATGCTTAATCTGTTGTATTACACAACCTTTGAGTATTTAGCTTTATCAATGACATGTAGAGATCCTACCAGTCTTTGAAAACATCCTTGTTCCTTGTTTCAGGTCCAGTTTTATGTATATATTCTGCCTTGCACCTGATTATTCCAACAATTAATGGATGGCCTTGGGAATCTAATTCTGGTATTGATAGTCTTTACTGATTGTCTCCCCTCGTAGCTGATTTCTTCATTATTGTGTAAATTTAGATCATGAGCTCATGTTTAGCTAAACAGCTGACCTTGTAAGACGCTTAGGTGTGAACACTCGTAAGCTTCAGCAGAAAGATGGCAAAGATTTATTTGTGTCCCTCCAATGAGTTGCCCACCAGGACACCGTTTTCTACAAGTGTTGGTCCAATACTCCCTCTAGAGGAAGGGCCTCCGACAGGGCTGATTTGTGGCCCCCGATCTGGGGCAGGGGCAGTGGGCAGCCTGTGGCCCGGGCTGGAGCCTCTTTGCATGTGTCCCTGGGACACATCTGCCTGCGAACTTCGGTCACCTGGCAGGAAGCTATGATGCCCAGACCTATGGTTAGCTGTGCAGCGAGGTGTACTGTGAGGACAGGTTCCACACACACTTCAAGTAAGAGGTCGGCCTGAGTGGAAAGGTGAGAGTTTGGGCAGCTGTGCAGACAAAGAAGGCGCCCTTTGGCCTGGGCCTAAATGCTTGTGACACCCCACTGGACCTGCCGTGCTCTGAGGGCCCTGCCCTGGGCCCCCTGCTCCCCTGCCATTTGTTCAGTCACAGCAGAGATGGCCTCACCCACTCCTTCAGTGAGGGCAGAGTTCCAACCAGCCTCAGCCCCGCCCCCTCTCCGCAGGTTACCCTGGACTACAGAGGCTGCATCCTGAGGCCAGGGCGTTCCGAGAATGCCAAGGGCAGACATGATGACCTTAAATGATTTCCTCTTGTGTCAGGTTTGGTAAACCTTAGGAGCTAGGAAATGGTCCACTTTACAGAAATGTTCAAATTTACTGGCATTTCATATATTCTCTGCTATAACATTGTGCTGATTCTTTCTGTATATTCTTTACTTATGTTTTTGTTTTCCTTAATCAAAGTGTGTCTTTTCAATCTTTTCAAAGAAGATTCTTTGGACTTACTAAATCACCTCAATTTTATACGATTTCTGTTGTATTAAGTTCTGCTCATATCTTTATTTATCTTTTTTCTATGTTCTCAGGGTTTATTGTTTTGATCTTCTGATGTAAATTAAAACACTTGGTTATTCATTGTAATAAATATTTTACTTATAAAGATTTGAACTTTTGAAGATTCCAGCTTACTTGTAAGTTTCTAAGGGTCAGGTCCTCTCCATTGTTGCTGGCCTAAGGTTTAGTTCACCATATAGCAATGTATATATTGACCTATTTTCCCCTCGACTTTCTGTGATTCCCTACATCTCACCTTTCTTTGCAGACAAGCCATTTGAAATACCCTTAACTTATTTCACAGCCAATAAGTCATTGAAATAATGTGTATTTTTAGAGAAATCTTCTTATATAATTAGGCAGAAAATCTCACCTGCCATAGTTTTCAAAACAGCATAATTTCACTCTTCTCAATGCTTAATCTGTTGTATTACACAACTTTTGAGTATTTAGCTTTATCAATGACATGTACTTTAAAAATGTTTTAGAGATCCTACCAGTCTTTGAAAACATCCTTGTTCCTTGTTTCAGTTCCAGTTTTATGTATATATTCTGCCGTGCACCTGATTATTCCAACAATTGATGGATGGCCTTGGGAATCTAATTCTGGTATTGATAGTCTTTACTGATTGTCTCCCCTCGTAGCTGATTTCTTCATTATTGTGTAAATTTAGATCATGAGCTCATGTTTAGCTAAACAGCTGACCTTGTAAGACGCTTAGGTGTGAACACTCGTAAGCTTCAGCAGAGGGATGGCAAAGATTTATTTGCGTCCCTCCAATGAGTTGCCCACGAGGACACCGTTTTCTACAAGTGTTGGTCCAATACTCCCTCTAGAGGAATGGGACTCCGACAGGGCTGATTGGCGGCCCCCGATCTGGGGCAGGGGCAGGGGGCAGCCTGTGGCCCGGGCAGGAGCCTCTTTGCATGTGTCCCTGGGACACATCTGCCTGCGAACTTCGGTCACCTGGCAGGAAGCTACGATGTCCAGACCTATGGTTAACTGTGCAGCAAGGTGTACTGTGAGGACAGGTTCCACACACACTTCAAGTAAGAGGTCGGCCTGAGTGGAAAGGTGAGAGTTTGGGCAGCTGTGCAGACAAAGAAGGCGCCCTTTGGCCTGGGCCTAAATGCTTGTGACAGCCCACTGGACCTGCCGTGCTCTGAGGGCCCTGCGCTGGGCCCCCTGCTCCCCTGCCCTTTGTTCAGTCACAGCAGAGATGGCCACACCCACTCCTTCAGTGAGGGCAGAGTTCCAACCACCCTCAGCCCCGCCCCCTCTCCGCAGGTTACCCTGGACTACAGAGGCTGCATCCTGAGGCCAGGGCGTTCCGAGAATGCCAAGGGCAGACATGATGACCTTAAATGATTTCCTCATGTGTCAGGTTTGGTAAACTTTAGGAGCTAGGAAATGGTCCACTTTACAGAAATGTTCAAATTTACTGGCATTTCATATATTCTCTGCTATAACATTGTGCTGATTCTTTCTGTATATTCTTTACTTATGTTTTTGTTTTCCTTAATCAAAGTGTGTCTTTTCAATCTTTTCAAAGAAGATTCTTTGGACTTACTAAATCACCTCAATTTTATACGTTTTCTGTTGTATTAAGTTCTGCTCATATCTTTATTTATCTTTTTTCTATGTTCTCAGGGTTTATTGTTTTGATCTTCTGATGTCAATTAAAACACTTGGTTATTCATTTTAATAAATATTTTACTTATAAAGATTTGAACTTTTGAAGATTCCAGCTTACTTGTAAGTTTCTAAGGGTCAGGTCCTCTCCATTGTTGCTGGCCTAAGGTTTAGTTCACCATATAGCAATGTATATATTGACCTATTTTCCCCTCGACTTTCTGTGATTCCCTACATCTCACCTTTCTTTGCAGACAAGCCATTTGAAATACCCTTAACTTATTTCACAGCCAATAATTCATTGAAATAATGTGTATTTTTAGAGAAATCTTCTTATATAATTAGGCAGAAAATCTCACCTGCCATAGTTTTCAAAACAGCATAATTTCACTCTTCTCAATGCTTAATCTGTTGTATTACACAACCTTTGAGTATTTAGCTTTATCAATGACATGTAGAGATCCTACCAGTCTTTGAAAACATCCTTGTTCCTTGTTTCAGGTCCAGTTTTATGTATATATTCTGCCTTGCACCTGATTATTCCAACAATTGATGGATGGCCTTGGGATTCTAATTCTGGTATTGATAGTCTTTACTGATTGTCTCCCCTCGTAGCTGATTTCTTCATTATTGTGTAAATTTAGATCATGAGCTCATGTTTAGCTAAACAGCTGACCTTGTAAGACGCTTAGGTGTGAACACTCGTAAGCTTCAGCAGAAAGATGGCAAAGATTTATTTGTGTCCCTCCAATGAGTTGCCCACGAGGACACCGTTTTCTACAAGTGTTGGTCCAATAATCCCTCTAGAGGAAGGGCCTCAGACAGGGCTGATTTGTGGCCCCCGATCTGGGGCAGGGGCAGTGGGCAGCCTGTGGCCCGGGCTGGAGCCTCTTTGCATGTGTCCCTGGGACACATCTGCCTGCGAACTTCGGTCACCTGGCAGGAGGCTATGATGCCCAGACCTATGGTTAGCTGTGCAGTGAGGTGTACTGTGAGGACAGGTTCCACACACACTTCAAGTAAGAGGTCGGCCTGAGTGGAAAGGTGAGAGTTTGGGCAGCTGTGCAGACAAAGAAGGCGCCCTTTGGCCTGGGCCTAAATGCTTGTGACACCCCACTGGACCTGCCGTGCTCTGAGGGCCCTGCCCTGGGCCCCCTGCTCCCCTGCCATTTGTTCAGTCACAGCAGAGATGGCCTCACCCACTCCTTCAGTGAGGGCAGAGTTCCAACCAGCCTCAGCCCCGCCCCCTCTCCGCAGGTTACCCTGGACTACAGAGGCTGCATCCTGAGGCCAGGGCGTTCCGAGAATGCCAAGGGCAGACATGATGAAATTAAATGATTTCCTCTTGTGTCAGGTTTGGTAAACCTTAGGAGCTAGGAAATGGTCCACTTTACAGAAATGTTCAAATTTACTGGCATTTCATATATTCTCTGCTATAACATTGTGCTGATTCTTTCTGTATATTCTTTACTTATGTTTTTGTTTTCCTTAATCAAAGTGTGTCTTTTCAATCTTTTCAAAGAAGATTCTTTGGACTTACTAAATCACCTCAATTTTATACGATTTCTGTTGTATTAAGTTCTGCTCATATCTTTATTTATCTTTTTTCTATGTTCTCAGGGTTTATTGTTTTGATCTTCTGATGTCAATTAAAACACTTGGTTATTCATTGTAATAAATATTTTACTTATAAAGATTTGAACTTTTGAAGATTACAGCTTACTTGTCAGTTTCTAAGGGTCAGGTCCTCTCCATTGTTGCTGGCCTAAGGTTTAGTTCACCATATAGCAATGTATATATTGACCTATTTTCCCCTCGACTTTCTGTGATTCCCTACATCTCACCTTTCTTTGCAGACAAGCCATTTGAAATACACTTAACTTATTTCACAGCCAATAAGTCATTGAAATAATGTGTATTTTTAGAGAAATCTTCTTATATAATTAGGCAGAAAATCTCACCTGCCATAGTTTTCAAAACAGCATAATTTCACTCTTCTCAATGCTTAATCTGTTGTATTACACAACCTTTGAGTATTTAGCTTTATCAATGACATGTAGAGATCCTACCAGTCTTTGAAAACCTCCTTGTTCCTTGTTTCAGGTCCAGTTTTATGTATATATTCTGCCTTGCACCTGATTATTCCAACAATTGATGGATGGCCTTGGGAATCTAATTCTGGTATTGATAGTCTTTACTGATTGTCTCCCCTCGTAGCTGATTTCTTCATTATTGTGTAAATTTAGATCATGAGCTCATGTTTAGCTAAACAGCTGACCTTGTAAGACGCTTAGGTGTGAACACTCGTAAGCTTCAGCAGAAAGATGGCAAAGATTTATTTGCGTCCCTCCAATGAGTTGCCCACGAGGACACCGTTTTCTACAAGTGTTGGTCCAATACTCCCTCTAGAGGAAGGGGACTCCGACAGGGCTGATTGGCGGCCCCCGATCTGGGGCAGGGGCAGTGGGCAGCCTGTGGCCCGGGCAGGAGCCTCTTTGCATGTGTCCCTGGGACACATCTGCCTGCGAACTTCGGTCACCTGGCAGGAAGCTATGATGTCCAGACCTATGGTTAACTGTGCAGCAATGTGTACTGTGAGGACAGGTTCCACACACACTTCAAGTAAGAGGTCGGCCTGAGTGGAAAGGTGAGAGTTTGGGCAGCTGTGCAGACAAAGAAGGCGCCCTTTGGCCTGGGCCTAAATGCTTGTGACAGCCCACTGGACCTGCCGTGCTCTGAGGGCCCTGCCCTGGGCCCCCTGCTCCCCTGCCCTTTGTTCAGTCACAGCAGAGATGGCCACACCCACTCCTTCAGTGAGGGCAGAGTTCCAACCACCCTCAGCCCCGCCCCCTCTCCGCAGGTTACCCTGGACTACAGAGGCTGCATCCTGAGGCCAGGGCGTTCCGAGAATGCCAAGGGCAGACATGATGACCTTAAATGATTCCCTCTTGTGTCAGGTTTGGTAAACTTTAGGAGCTAGGAAATGGTCCACTTTACAGAAATGTTCAAATTTACTGGCATTTCATATATTCTCTGCTATAACATTGTGCTGATTCTTTCTGTATATTCTTTACTTATGTTTTTGTTTTCCTTAATCAAAGTGTGTCTTTTCAATCTTTTCAAAGAAGATTCTTTGGACTTACTAAATCACCTCAATTTTATACGTTTTCTGTTGTATTAAGTTCTGCTCATATCTTTATTTATCTTTTTTCTATGTTCTCAGGGTTTATTG
This sequence comes from Mesoplodon mirus, assembly GCF_964341445.2. Taxonomy (NCBI): domain Eukaryota; kingdom Metazoa; phylum Chordata; class Mammalia; order Artiodactyla; family Ziphiidae; genus Mesoplodon; species Mesoplodon mirus. The sequence continues at coordinate 133,053 of NW_028295256.1, forward strand.
TTTTGATCTTCTGATGTCAATTAAAACACTTGGTTATTCATTGTAATAAATATTTTACTTATAAAGATTTGAACTTTTGAAGATTCCAGCTTACTTGTAAGTTTCTAAGGGTCAGGTCCTCTCCATTGTTGCTGGCCTCAGGTTTAGTTCACCATATAGCAATGTATATATTGACCTATTTTCCCCTCGACTTTCTGTGATTCCCTACATCACACCTTTCTTTGCAGACAAGCCATTTGAAATACCCTTAACTTATTTCACAGCCAATAAGTCATTGAAATAATGTGTATTTTTAGAGAAATCTTCTTATATAATTAGGCAGAAAATCTCACCTGCCATAGTTTTCAAAACAGCATAATTTCACTCTTCTCAATGCTTAATCTGTTGTATTACACAACCTTTGAGTATTTAGCTTTATCAATGACATGTAGAGATCCTACCAGTCTTTGAAAACATCCTTGTTCCTTGTTTCAGGTCCAGTTTTATGTATATATTCTGCCTTGCACCTGATTATTCCAACAATTGATGGATGGCCTTGGGAATCTAATTCTGGTATTGATAGTCTTTACTGATTGTCTCCCCTCGTAGCTGCTTTCTTCATTATTGTGTAAATTTAGATCATGAGCTCATGTTTAGCTAAACAGCTGACCTTGTAAGACGCTTAGGTGTGAACACTCGTAAGCTTCAGCAGAAAGATGGCAAAGATTTACTTGTGTCCCTCCAATGAGTTGCCCACGAGGACACCGTTTTCTACAAGTGTTGGTCCAATACTCCCTCTAGAGGAAGGGCCTCCGACAGGGCTGATTGGCGGCCCCCGATCTGGGGCAGGGGCAGTGGGCAGCCTGTGGCCCGGGCTGGAGCCTCTTTGCATGTGTCCCTGGGACACATCTGCCTGCGAACTTCGGTCACCTGGCAGGAAGCTATGATGCCCAGACCTATGGTTAGCTGTGCAGCGAGGTGTACTGTGAGGACAGGTTCCACACACACTTCAAGTAAGAGGTCGGCCTGAGTGGAAAGGTGAGAGTTTGGGCAGCTGTGCAGACAAAGAAGGCGCCCTTTGGCCTGGGCCTAAATGCTTGTGACAGCCCACTGGACCTGCCGTGCTCTGAGGGCCCTGCCCTGGGCCCCCTGCTCCCCTGCCATTTGTTCAGTCACAGCAGAGATGGCCTCACCCACTCCTTCAGTGAGGGCAGAGTTCCAACCAGCCTCAGCCCCGCCCCCTCTCCGCAGGTTACCCTGGACTACAGAGGCTGCATCCTGAGGCCAGGGCGTTCCGAGAATGCCAAGGGCAGACATGATGACCTTAAATGATTTCCTCTTGTGTCAGGTTTGGTAAACCTTAGGAGCTAGGAAATGGTCCACTTTACAGAAATGTTCAAATTTACTGGCATTTCATATATTCTCTGCTATAACATTGTGCTGATTCTTTCTGTATATTCTTTACTTATGTTTTTGTTTTCCTTAATCAAAGTGTGTCTTTTCAATCTTTTCAAAGAAGATTCTTTGGACTTACTAAATCACCTCAATTTTATACGATTTCTGTTGTATTAAGTTCTGCTCATATCTTTATTTATCTTTTTTCTATGTTCTCAGGGTTTATTGTTTTGATCTTCTGATGTCAATTAAAACACTTGGTTATTCATTGTAATAAATATTTTACTTATAAAGATTTGAACTTTTGAAGATTCCAGCTTACTTGTAAGTTTCTAAGGGTCAGGTCCTCTCCATTGTTGCTGGCCTAAGGTTTAGTTCACCATATAGCAATGTATATATTGACCTATTTTCCCCTCGACTTTCTGTGATTCCCTACATCTCACCTTTCTTTGCAGACAAGCCATTTGAAATACCCTTAACTTATTTCACAGCCAATAAGTCATTGAAATAATGTGTATTTTTAGAGAAATCTTCTTATATAATTAGGCAGAAAATCTCACCTGCCATAGTTTTCAAAACAGCATAATTTCACTCTTCTCAATGCTTAATCTGTTGTATTACACAACTTTTGAGTATTTAGCTTTATCAATGACGTGTACTTTAAAAATGTTTTAGAGATCCTACCAGTCTTTGAAAACATCCTTGTTCCTTGTTTCAGTTCCAGTTTTATGTATATATTCTGCCGTGCACCTGATTATTCCAACAATTGATGGATGGCCTTGGGAATCTAATTCTGGTATTGATAGTCTTTACTGATTGTCTCCCCTCGTAGCTGATTTCTTCATTATTGTGTAAATTTAGATCATGAGCTCATGTTTAGCTAAACAGCTGACCTTGTAAGACGCTTAGGTGTGAACACTCGTAAGCTTCAGCAGAAAGATGGCAAAGATTTATTTGCGTCCCTCCAATGAGTTGCCCACGAGGACACCGTTTTCTACAAGTGTTGGTCCAATACTCCCTCTAGAGGAATGGGACTCCGACAGGGCTGATTGGCGGCCCCCGATCTGGGGCAGGGGCAGTGGGCAGCCTGTGGCCCGGGCAGGAGCCTCTTTGCATGTGTCCCTGGGACACATCTGCCTGCGAACTTCGGTCACCTGGCAGGAAGCTACGATGTCCAGACCTATGGTTAACTGTGCAGCAAGGTGTACTGTGAGGACAGGTTCCACACACACTTCAAGTAAGAGGTCGGCCTGAGTGGAAAGGTGAGAGTTTGGGCAGCTGTGCAGACAGAGAAGGCGCCCTTTGGCCTGGGCCTAAATGCTTGTGACAGCCCACTGGACCTGCCGTGCTCTGAGGGCCCTGCCCTGGGCCCCCTGCTCCCCTGCCCTTTGTTCAGTCACAGCAGAGATGGCCACACCCACTCCTTCAGTGAGGGCAGAGTTCCAACCACCCTCAGCCCCGCCCCCTCTCCGCAGGTTACCCTGGACTACAGAGGCTGCATCCTGAGGCCAGGGCGTTCCGAGAATGCCAAGGGCAGACATGATGACCTTAAATGATTTCCTCTTGTGTCAGGTTTGGTAAACTTTAGGAGCTAGGAAATGGTCCACTTTACAGAAATGTTCAAATTTACTGGCATTTCATATATTCTCTGCTATAACATTGTGCTGATTCTTTCTGTATATTCTTTACTTATGTTTTTGTTTTCCTTAATCAAAGTGTGTCTTTTCAATCTTTTCAAAGAAGATTCTTTGGACTTACTAAATCACCTGAATTTTATACGTTTTCTGTTGTATTAAGTTCTGCTCATATCTTTATTTATCTTTTTTCTATGTTCTCAGGGTTTATTGTTTTGATCTTCTGATGTCAATTAAAACACTTGGTTATTCATTTTAATAAATATTTTACTTATAAAGATTTGAACTTTTGAAGATTCCAGCTTACTTGTAAGTTTCTAAGGGTCAGGTCCTCTCCATTGTTGCTGGCCTAAGGTTTAGTTCACCATATAGCAATGTATATATTGACCTATTTTCCCCTCGACTTTCTGTGATTCCCTACATCTCACCTTTCTTTGCAGACAAGCCATTTGAAATACCCTTAACTTATTTCACAGCCAATAATTCATTGAAATAATGTGTATTTTTAGAGAAATCTTCTTATATAATTAGGCAGAAAATCTCACCAGCCATAGTTTTCAAAACAGCATAATTTCACTCTTCTCAATGCTTAATCTGTTGTATTACACAACCTTTGAGTATTTAGCTTTATCAATTACATGTAGAGATCCTAGCAGTCTTTGAAAACATCCTTGTTCCTTGTTTCAGGTCCAGTTTTATGTATATATTCTGCCTTGCACCTGATTATTCCAACAATTGATGGATGGCCTTGGGAATCTAATTCTGGTATTGATAGTCTTTACTGATTGTCTCCCCTCGTAGCTGATTTCTTCATTATTGTGTAAATTTAGATCATGAGCTCATGTTTAGCTAAACAGCTGACCTTGTAAGACGCTTAGGTGTGAACAGTGGTAAGCTTCAGCAGAAAGATGGCAAAGATTTATTTGCGTCCCTCCAATGAGTTGCCCACGAGGACACCGTTTTCTACAAGTGTTGGTCCAATACTCCCTCTAGAGGAAGGGCCTCCGACAGGGCTGATTGGCGGCCCCAGATATGGGGCAGGGGCAGTGGGCAGCCTGTGGCCCTGGCTGGAGCCTCTTTGCATGTGTCCCTGGCACACATCTGCCTGCGAACTTCGGTCACCTGGCAGGAAGCTACGATGCCCAGACCTATGGTTAGCTGTGCAGCGAGGTGTACTGTGAGGACAGGTTCCACACACACTTCAAGTAAGAGGTCGGCCTGAGTGGAAAGGTGAGAGTTTGGGCAGCGGTGCAGACAAAGAAGGCGCCCTTTGGCCTGGGCCTAAATGCTTGTGACACCCCACTGGACCTGCCGTGCTCTGAGGGCCCTGCCCTGGGCCCCCTGCTCCCCTGCCCTTTGTTCAGTCACATCAGAGATGGCCACACCCACTGCTTCAGTGAGGGCAGAGTTCCAACCACCCTCAGCCCCGCCCCCTCTCCGCAGGTTACCATGGACTACAGAGGCTGCATCCTGAGGCCAGGGCGTTCCGAGAATGCCAAGGGCAGACATGATGACCTTAAATGATTTCCTCTTGTGTCAGGTTTGGTAAACTTTAGGAGCTAGGAAATGGTCCACTTTACAGAAATGTTCAAATTTACTGGCATTTCATATATTCTCTGCTATAACATTGTGCTGATCCTTTCTGTATATTCTTTACTTATGTTTTTGTTTTCCTTAATCAAAGTGTGTCTTTTCAATCTTTTCAAAGAAGATTCTTTGGACTTACTAAATCACCTCAATTTTATACGTTTTCTGTTGTATTAAGTTCTGCTCATAACTTTATTTATCTTTTTTCTATGTTCTCAGGGTTTATTGTTTTGATCTTCTGATGTCAATTAAAACACTTGGTTATTCATTTTAATAAATATTTTACTTATAAAGATTTGAACTTTTGAAGATTCCAGCTTACTTGTAAGTTTCTAAGGGTCAGGTCCTCTCCATTGTTGCTGGCCTAAGGTTTAGTTCACCATATAGCAATGTATATATTGACCTATTTTCCCCTCGACTTTCTGTGATTCCCTACATCTCACCTGTCTTTGCAGACAAGCCATTTGAAATACCCTTAACTTATTTCACAGCCAATAAGTCATTGAAATAATGTGTATTTTTAGAGAAATATTCTTATATAATTAGGCAGAAAATCTCACCTGCCATAGTTTTCAAAACAGCATAATTTCATTCTTCTCAATGCTTAATCTGTTGTATTACACAACCTTTGAGTATTTAGCTTTATCAATGACATGTAGAGATCCTACCAGTCTTTGAAAACATCCTTGTTCCTTGTTTCAGGTCCAGTTTTATGTATATATTCTGCCTTGCACCTGATTATTCCAACAATTGATGGATGGCCTTAGGAATCTAATTCTGGTATTGATAGTCTTTACTGACTGTCTCCCCTCGTAGCTGATTTCTTCATTATTGTGTAAATTTAGATCATGAGCTCATGTTTAGCTAAACAGCTGACCTTGTAAGACGCTTAGGTGTGAACACTCGTAAGCTTCAGCAGAAAGATGGCAAAGATTTACTTGTTTCCCTCCAATGAGTTGCCCACGAGGACACCGTTTTCTACAAGTGTTGGTCCAATACTCCCTCTAGAGGAAGGGCCTCCGACAGGGCTGATTGGCGGCCCCCGATCTGGGGCAGGGGCAGTGGGCAGCCTGTGGCCCGGGCTGGAGCCTCTTTGCATGTGTCCCTGGGACACATCTGCCTGCGAACTTCGGTCACCTGGCAGGAAGCTACGATGCCCAGACCTATGGTTAGCTGTGCAGCGAGGTGTACTGTGAGGACAGGTTCCACACACACTTCAAGTAAGAGGTCGGCCTGAGTGGAAAGGTGAGAGTTTGGGCAGCGGTGCAGACAAAGAAGGCGCCCTTTGGCCTGGGCCTAAATGCTTGTGACACCCCACTGGACCTGCCGTGCTCTGAGGGCCCTGCCCTGGGCCCCCTGCTCCCCTGCCCTTTGTTCAGTCACATCAGAGATGGCCACACCCACTGCTTCAGTGAGGGCAGAGTTCCAACCACCCTCAGCCCCGCCCCCTCTCCGCAGGTTACCCTGGACTACAGAGGCTGCATCCTGAGGCCAGGGCGTTCCGAGAATGCCAAGGGCAGACATGATGACCTTAAATGATTTCCTCTTGTGTCAGGTTTGGTAAACTTTAGGAGCTAGGAAATGGTCCACTTTACAGAAATGTTCAAATTTACTGGCATTTCATATATTCTCTGCTATAACATTGTGCTGATTCTTTCTGTATATTCTTTACTTATGTTTTTGTTTTCCTTAATCAAAGTGTGTCTTTTCAATCTTTTCAAAGAAGATTCTTTGGACTTACTAAATCAACTCAATTTTATACGTTTTCTGTTGTATTAAGTTCTGCTCATATCTTTATTTATCTTTTTTCTATGTTCTCAGGGTTTATTGTTTTGATCTTCTGATGTCAATTAAAACACTTGGTTATTCATTGTAATAAATATTTTACTTATAAAGATTGGAACTTTTGAAGATTCCAGCTTACTTGTAAGTTTCTAAGGGTCAGGTCCTCTCCATTGTTGCTGGCCTAAGGTTTAGTTCACCATATAGCAATGTATATATTGAACTATTTTCCCCTCGACTTTCTGTGATTCCCTACATCTCACCTGTCTTTGCAGACAAGCCATTTGAAATACCCTTAACTTATTTCACAGCCAATAAGTCATTGAAATAATGTGTATTTTTAGAGAAATCTTCTTATATAATTAGGCAGAAAATCTCACCTGCCATAGTTTTCAAAACAGCATAATTTCACTCTTCTCAATGCTTAATCTGTTGTATTACACAACCTTTGAGTATTTAGCTTTATCAATGACATGTACTTTAAAAATGTTTTAGAGATCCTACCAGTCTTTGAAAACATCCTTGTTCCTTGTTTCAGTTCCAGTTTTATGTATATATTCTGCCTTGCACCTGATTATTCCAACAATTGATGGATGGCCTTGGGAATCTAATTCTGGTATTGATACTCTTTCCTGATTGTCTTCCCTCGTAGCTGATTTTTTCATTATTGTGTAAATTTAGATCATGAGCTCATGTTTAGCTAAACAGCTGACCTTGTAAGACGCTTAGGTGTGTACGCTCGCAAGCTTCAGGAAAAAGTCGGCAAAATTTATTTGTGTCCCTCCAATGAGTTGCCCACGAGGACAGCGTTTTCTACAAGTGTTGGTCCAATACTCCCTCTAGAGGAAGGGGACTCCGACAGGGCTGATTGGCGGCCCCCGATCTGGGGCAGGGGCAGTGGGCAGCCTGTGGCCCGGGCTGGAGCCTCTTTGCATGTGTCCCTGGGACACATCTGCCTGCGAACTTCGGTCACCTGGCAGGAAGCTACAATGTCCAGACCTATGGTTAACTGTGCAGCAAGGTGTACTGTGAGGACAGGTTCCACACACACTTCAAGTAAGAGGTCGGCCTGAGTGGAAAGGTGAGAGTTTGGGCAGCTGTGCAGACAAAGAAGGTGCCCTTTGGCCTGGGCCTAAATGCTTGTGTCAGCACACTGGACCTGCCGTGCTCTGAGGGCCCTGCCCTGGGCCCCCTGCTCCCCTGCCCTTTGTTCAGTCACAGCAGAGATGGCCACACCCACTCCTTCAGTGAGGGCAGAGTTCCAACCAGCCTCAGCCCCGCCCCCTCTCCGCAGGTTACCATGGACTACAGAGGCTGCATCCTGAGGCCAGGGCGTTCCGAGAATGCCAAGGGCAGACATGATGACCTTAAATGATTTCCTCTTGTGTCAGGTTTGGTAAACTTTAGGAGCTAGGAAATGGTCCACTTTACAGAAATGTTCAAATTTACTGGCATTTCATATATTCTCTGCTATAACATTGTGCTGATTCTTTCTGTATATTCTTTACTTATGTTTTTGTTTTCCTTAATCAAAGTGTGTCTTTTCAATCTTTTCAAAGAAGATTCTTTGGACTTACTAAATCACCTCAATTTTATACGTTTTCCGTTGTATTAAGTTCTGCTCATATCTTTATTTATCTTTTTTCTATGTTCTCAGGGTTTATTGTTTTGATCTTCTGATATCAATTAAAACACTCGGTTATTCATTTTAATAAATATTTTACTTATAAAGATTTGAACTTTTGAAGATTCCAGCTTACTTGTAAGTTTCTAAGGGTCAGGTCCTCTCCATTGTTGCTGGCCTAAGGTTTAGTTCACCATATAGCAATGTATATATTGACCTATTTTCCCCTCGACTTTCTGTGATTCCCTACATCTCACCTTTCTTTGCAGACAAGCCATTTGAAATACCCTTAACTTATTTCACAGCCAATAAGTCATTGAAATAATGTGTATTTTTAGAGAAATCTTCTTATATAATTAGGCAGAAAATCTCACCTGCCATAGTTTTCAAAACAGCATAATTTCACTCTTCTCAATGCTTAATCTGTTGTATTACACAACCTTTGAGTATTTAGCTTTATCAATGACATGTAGAGATCCTACCAGTCTTTGAAAACATCCTTGTTCCTTGTTTCAGGTCCAGTTTTATGTATATATTCTGCCTTGCACCTGATTATTCCAACAATTGATGGATGGCCTTGGGAATCTAATTCTGGTATTGATAGTCTTTACTGATTGTCTCCCCTCGTAGCTGATTTCTTCATTATTGTGTAAATTTAGATCATGAGCTCATGTTTAGCTAAACAGCTGACCTTGTAAGACGCTTAGGTGTGAACACTCGTAAGCTTCAGCAGAAAGATGGCAAAAATTTACTTGTGTCCCTCCAATGAGTTGCCCACGAGGACACCGTTTTCTACAAGTGTTGGTCCAATACTCCCTCTAGAGGAAGGGCCTCCGACAGGGCTGATTGGCGGCCCCCGATCTGGGGCAGTGGCAGTGGGCAGCCTGTGGCCCGGGCTGGAGCCTCTTTGCATGTGTCCCTGGGACACATCTGTCTGCGAACTTCGGGCACCTGGCAGGAAGCTACGATGCCCAGACCTATGGTTAGCTGTGCAGCGAGGTGTACTGTGAGGACAGGTTCCACACACACTTCAAGTAAGAGGTCGGCCTGAGTGGAAAGGTGAGAGTTTGGGCAGCTGTGCAGACAAAGAAGGCGCCCTTTGGCCTGGGCCTAAATGCTTGTGACACCCAACTGGACCTGCCGTGCTCTGAGGGCCCGGCCCTGGGCCCCCTGCTCCCCTGCCCTTTGTTCAGTCACATCAGAGATGGCCACACACACTGCTTCAGTGAGGGCAGAGTTCAAACCACCCTCAGCCCCGCCCCCTCTCCGCAGGTTACCATGGACTACAGAGGCTGCATCCTGAGGCCAGGGCGTTCCGAGAATGCCAAGGGCAGACATGATGACCTTAAATGATTTCCTCTTGTGTCAGGTTTGGCAAATTTTAGGAGCTAGGAAATGGTCCACTTTACAGAAATGTTCAAATTTACTGGCATTTCATATATTCTCTGCTATAACATTGTGCTGATTCTTTCTGTATATTCTTTACTTATGTTTTTGTTTTCCTTAATCAAAGTGTGTCTTTTCAATCTTTTCAAAGAAGATTCTTTGGACTTACTAAATCACCTCAATTTTATCCGTTTTCTGTTGTATTAAGTTCTGCTCATATCTTTATTTATCTTTTTTCTATGTTCTCAGGGTTTATTGTTTTGATCTTCTGATGTCAATTAAAACACTTGGTTATTCATTTTAATAAATATTTTACTTATAAAGATTGGAACTTTTGAAGATTCCAGCTTACTTGTAAGTTTCTAAGGGTCAGGTCCTCTCCATTGTTGCTGGCCTAAGGTTTAGTTCACCATATAGCAATGTATATATTGACCTATTTTCCCCTCGACATTCTGTGATTCCCTACATCTCACCTGTCTTTGCAGACAAGCCTTTTGAAATACCCTTAACTTATTTCACAGCCAATAAGTCATTGAAATAATGTGTATTTTTAGAGAAATCTTCTTATATAATTAGGCAGAAAATCTCACCTGCCATAGTTTTCAAAACAGCATAATTTCACTCTTCTCAATGCTTAATCTGTTGTATTACACAACCTTTGAGTATTTAGCTTTATCAATGACATGTACTTTAAAAATGTTTGAGAGATCCTACCAGTCTTTGAAAACATCCTTGTTCCTTGTTTCAGTTCCAGTTTTATGTATATATTCTGCCTTGCACCTGATTATTCCAACAATTGATGGATGGCCTTGGGAATCTAATTCTGGTATTGATAGTCTTTCCTGATTGTCTTCCCTCGTAGCTGATTTTTCATTATTGTGTAAATTTAGATCATGAGCTCATGTTTAGCTAAACAGCTGACCTTGTAAGACGCTTAGGTGTGTACGCTCGCAAGCTTCAGGAAAAAGTCGGCAAAATTTATTTGTGTCCCTCTAATGAGTTGCCCACGAGGACACCGTTTTCTACAAGTGTTGGTCCAGTACTCCCTCTTGAGGAAGGGCCTCCAACTGGGCTGATTGGCGGCCCCCGATCTGGGTCAGGGGCAGTGGGCAGCCTGTGGCCCGGGCTGGAGCCTCTTTGCATGTGTCCCTGGGACACATCTGCCTGCGAACTTCGGTCACCTGGCAGGAAGCTACGATGCCCAGACCTATGGTTAGCTGTGCAGCGAGGTGTACTGTGAGGACAGGTTCCACACACACTTCAAGTAAGAGGTCGGCCTGAGTGGAAAGGTGAGAGTTTGGGCAGCTGTGCAGACAAAGAAGGCGCCCTTTGGCCTGGGCCTAAATGCTTGTGACACCCCACTGGACCTGCCGTGCTCTGAGGGCCCTGCCCTGGGCCCCCTGCTCCCCTGCCCTTTGTTCAGTCACAGCAGAGATGGCCACACCCACTCCTCCAGTGAGGCCAGAGTTCCAACCACCCTCAGCCCCGCCTCCTCTCCGCAGGTTACCCTGGACTACAGAGGCTGCATCCTGAGGCCAGGGCGTTCCGAGAATGCCAAGGGCAGACATGATGACCTTAAATGATTTCCTCTTGTGTCAGGTTTGGTAAACTTTAGGAGCTAGGAAATGGTCCACTTTACAGAAATGTTCAAATTTACTGGCATTTCATATATTCTCTGCTATAACATTGTGCTGATTCTTTCTGTATATTCTTTACTTATGTTTTTGTTTTCCTTAATCAAAGTGTGTCTTTTCAATCTTTTCAAAGAAGATTCTTTGGACTTACTAAATCACCTCAATTTTATACGTTTTCTGTTGTATTAAGTTCTGCTCATATCTTTATTTATCTTTTTTCTATGTTCTCAGGGTTTATTGTTTTGATCTTCTGATGTCAATTAAAACACTTGGTTATTCATTTTAATAAATATTTTACTTATAAAGATTTGAACTTTTGAAGATTCCAGCTTACTTGTAAGTTTCTAAGGGTCAGGTCCTCTCCATTGTTGCTGGCCTAAGGTTTAGTTCACCATATAGCAATGTATATATTGACCTATTTTCCCCTCGACTTTCTGTGATTCCCTACATCTCACATTTCTTTGCAGACAAGCCATTTGAAATACCCTTAACTTATTTCACAGCCAATAAGTCATTGAAATAATGTGTATTTTTAGAGAAATCTTCTTATATAATTAGGCAGAAAATCTCACCTGCCATAGTTTTCAAAACAGCATAATTTCACTCTTCTCAATGCTTAATCTGTTGTATTACACAACCTTTGAGTATTTAGCTTTATCAATGACATGTACTTTAAAAATGTTTTAGAGATCCTACCAGTCTTTGAAAACATCCTTGTTCCTTGTTTCAGTTCCAGTTTTATGTATATATTCTGCCTTGCACCTGATTATTCCAACAATTGATGGATGGCCTTGGGAATCTAATTCTGGTATTGATACTCTTTCCTGATTGTCTTCCCTCGTAGCTGATTTTTCATTATTGTGTAAATTTAGATCATGAGCTCATGTTTAGCTAAACAGCTGACCTTGTAAGACGCTTAGGTGTGTACGCTCGCAAGCTTCAGGAAAAAGTCGGCAAAATTTATTTGTGTCCCTCCAATGAGTTGCCCACGAGGACACCGTTTTCTACAAGTGTTGGTCCAATACTCCCTCTAGAGGAAGGGGACTCCGACAGGGCTGATTGGCGGCCCCCGATCTGGGGCAGGGGCAGTGGGCAGCCTGTGGCCCGGGCTGGAGCCTCTTTGCATGTGTCCCTGGGACACATCTGCCTGCGAACTTCGGTCACCTGGCAGGAAGCTACGATGTCCAGACCTATGGTTAACTGTGCAGCAAGGTGTACTGTGAGGACAGGTTCCACACACACTTCAAGTAAGAGGTCGGCCTGAGTGGAAAGGTGAGAGTTTGGGCAGCTGTGCAGACAAAGAAGGCGCCCTTTGGCCTGGGCCTAAATGCTTGTGACACCCCACTGGACCTGCCGTGCTCTGAGGGCCCTGCCCTGGGCCCCCTGCTCCCCTGCCCTTTGTTCAGTCACATCAGAGATGGCCACACCCACTCCTTCAGTGAGGGCAGAGTTCCAACCACCCTCAGCCCCACCCCCTCTCCGCAGGTTACCCTGGACTACAGAGGCTGCATCCTGAGGCCAGGGCGTTCCGAGAATGCCAAGGGCAGACATGATGACCTTAAATGATTTCCTCTTGTGTCAGGTTTGGTAAACTTTAGGAGCTAGGAAATGGTCCACTTTACAGAAATGTTCAAATTTACTGGCATTTCATATATTCTCTGCTATAACATTGTGCTGATTCTTTCTGTATATTCTTTACTTATGTTTTTGTTTTCCTTAATCAAAGTGTGTCTTTTCAATCTTTTCAAAGATGATTCTTTGGACTTACTAAATCACCTCAATTTTATACGTTTTCCATTGTATTAAGTTCTGCTCATATCTTTATTTATCTTTTTTCTATGTTCTCAGGGTTTATTGTTTTGATCTTCTGATGTCAATTAAAACACTTGGTTATTCATTTTAATAAATATTTTACTTATAAAGATTTGAACTTTTGAAGATTCCAGCTTACTTGTAAGTTTCTAAGGGTCAGGTCCTCTCCATTGTTGCTGGCCTAAGGTTTATTTCACCATGTAGCAATGTATATATTGACCTATTTTACCCTCGACTTTCTGTGATTCCCTACATCTCACCTTTCTTTGCAGACAAGCCATTTGAAATACCCTTAACTTATTTCACAGCCAATAAGTCATTGAAATAATGTGTATTTTTAGAGAAATCTTCTTATATAATTAGGCAGAAAATCTCACCTGCCATAGTTTTCAAAACAGCATAATTTCACTCTTCTCAATGCTTAATCTGTTGTATTACACAACCTTTGAGTATTTAGCTTTATCAATGACATGTAGAGATCCTACCAGTCTTTGAAAACATCCTTGTTCCTTGTTTCAGGTCCAGTTTTATGTATATATTCTGCCTTGCACCTGATTATTCCAGCAATTAATGGATGGGCTTGGGAATCTAATTCTGGTATTGATAGTCTTTACTGATTGTCTCCCCTCGGAGCTGATTTCTTCATTATTGTGTAAATTTAGATCATGAGCTCATGTTTAGCTAAACAGCTGACCTTGTAAGACGCTTAGGTGTGAACACTCGTAAGCTTCAGCAGAAAGATGGCAAAGATTTACTTGTGTCCCTCCAATGAGTTGCCCACGAGGACACCGTTTTCTACAAGTGTTGGTCCAATACTCCCTCTTGAGGAAGGGCCTCCGACAGGGCTGATTGGCGGCCCCCGATCTGGGTCAGGGGCAGTGGGCAGCCTGTGGCCCGGGCTGGAGCCTCTTTGCATGTGTCCCTGGGACACATCTGCCTGCGAACTTCGGTCACCTGGCAGGAAGCTACGATGCCCAGACCTATGGTTAGCTGTGCAGCGAGGTGTACTGTGAGGACAGGTTCCACACACACTTCAAGTAAGAGGTCGGCCTGAGTGGAAAGGTGAGAGTTTGGGCAGCTGTGCAGACAAAGAAGGCGCCCTTTGGCCTGGGCCTAAATGCTTGTGACACCCCACTGGACCTGCCGTGCTCTGAGGGCCCTGCCCTGGGCCCCCTGCTCCCCTGCCCTTTGTTCAGTCACAGCAGAGATGGCCACACCCACTCCTCCAGTGAGGCCAGAGTTCCAACCACCCTCAGCCCCGCCTCCTCTCCGCAGGTTACCCTGGACTACAGAGGCTGCATCCTGAGGCCAGGGCGTTCCGAGAATGCCAAGGGCAGACATGATGACCTTAAATGATTTCCTCTTGTGTCAGGTTTGGTAAACTTTAGGAGCTAGGAAATGGTCCACTTTACAGAAATGTTCAAATTTACTGGCATTTCATATATTCTCTGCTATAACATTGTGCTGATTCTTTCTGTATATTCTTTACTTATATTTTTGTTTTCCTTAATCAAAGTGTGTCTTTTCAATCTTTTCAAAGAAGATTCTTTGGACTTACTAAATCACCTCAATTTTATACGTTTTCTGTTGTATTAAGTTCTGCTCATATCTTTATTTATCTTTTTTCTATGTTCTCAGGGTTTATTGTTTTGATCTTCTGATGTCAATTAAAACACTTGGTTATTCATTTTAATAAATATTTTACTTATAAAGATTTGAACTTTTGAAGATTCCAGCTTACTTGTAAGTTTCTAAGGGTCAGGTCCTCTCCATTGTTGCTGGCCTAAGGTTTAGTTCACCATATAGCAATGTATATATTGACCTATTTTCCCCTCTACTTTCTGTGATTCCCTACATCTCACATTTCTTTGCAGACAAGCCATTTGAAATACCCTTAACTTATTTCACAGCCAATAAGTCATTGAAATAATGTGTATTTTTAGAGAAATCTTCTTATATAATTAGGCAGAAAATCTCACCTGCCATAGTTTTCAAAACAGCATAATTTCACTCTTCTCAATGCTTAATCTGTTGTATTACACAACCTTTGAGTATTTAGCTTTATCAATGACATGTACTTTAAAAATGTTTTAGAGGTCCTACCAGCCTTTGAAAACATCCTTGTTCCTTGTTTCAGTTCCAGTTTTATGTATATATTCTGCCTTGCACCTGATTATTCCAACAATTGATGGATGGCCTTGGGAATCTAATTCTGGTATTGATACTCTTTCCTGATTGTCTTCCCTCGTAGCTGATTTTTCATTATTGTGTAAATTTAGATCATGAGCTCATGTTTAGCTAAACAGCTGACCTTGTAAGACGCTTAGGTGTGTACGCTCGCAAGCTTCAGGAAAAAGTCGGCAAAATTTATTTGTGTCCCTCCAATGAGTTGCCCACGAGGACACCGTTTTCTACAAGTGTTGGTCCAATACTCCCTCTAGAGGAAGGGGACTCCGACAGGGCTGATTGGCGGCCCCCGATCTGGGGCAGGGGCAGTGGGCAGCCTGTGGCCCGGGCTGGAGCCTCTTTGCATGTGTCCCTGGGACACATCTGCCTGCGAACTTCGGTCACCTGGCAGGAAGCTACGATGTCCAGACCTATGGTTAACTGTGCAGCAAGGTGTACTGTGAGGACAGGTTCCACACACACTTCAAGTAAGAGGTCGGCCTGAGTGGAAAGGTGAGAGTTTGGGCAGCTGTGCAGACAAAGAAGGCGCCCTTTGGCCTGGGCCTAAATGCTTGTGACAGCCCACTGGACCTGCCGTGCTCTGAGGGCCCTGCCCTGGGCCCCCTGCTCCCCTGCCCTTTGTTCAGTCACATCAGAGATGGCCACACCCACTCCTTCAGTGAGGGCAGAGTTCCAACCACCCTCAGCCCCACCCCCTCTCCGCAGGTTACCCTGGACTACAGAGGCTGCATCCTGAGGCCAGGGCGTTCCGAGAATGCCAAGGGCAGACATGATGACCTTAAATGATTTCCTCTTGTGTCAGGTTTGGTAAACTTTAGGAGCTAGGAAATGGTCCACTTTACAGAAATGTTCAAATTTACTGGCATTTCATATATTCTCTGCTATAACATTGTGCTGATTCTTTCTGTATATTCTTTACTTATGTTTTTGTTTTCCTTAATCAAAGTGTGTCTTTTCAATCTTTTCAAAGAAGATTCTTTGGACTTACTATATCACCTCAATTTTATACGTTTTCTGTTGTATTAAGTTCTGCTCATATCTTTATTTATCTTTTTTCTATGTTCTCAGGGTTTATTGTTTTGATCTTCTGATGTCAATTAAAACACTTGGTTATTCATTTTAATAAATATTTTACTTATAAAGATTTGAACTTTTGAAGATTCCAGCTTACTTGTAAGTTTCTAAGGGTCAGGTCCTCTCCATTGTTGCTGGCCTAAGGTTTAGTTCACCATATAGCAATGTATATATTGACCTATTTTCCCCTCGACTTTCTGTGATTCCCTACATCTCACATTTCTTTGCAGACAAGCCATTTGAAATACCCTTAACTTATTTCACAGCCAATAAGTCATTGAAATAATGTGTATTTTTAGAGAAATCTTCTTATATAATTAGGCAGAAAATCTCACCTGCCATAGTTTTCAAAACAGCATAATTTCACTCTTCTCAATGCTTAATCTGTTGTATTACACAACCTTTGAGTATTTAGCTTTATCAATGACATGTACTTTAAAAATGTTTTAGAGGTCCTACCAGCCTTTGAAAACATCCTTGTTCCTTGTTTCAGTTCCAGTTTTATGTATATATTCTGCCTTGCACCTGATTATTCCAACAATTGATGGATGGCCTTGGGAATCTAATTCTGGTATTGATACTCTTTCCTGATTGTCTTCCCTCGTAGCTTATTTTTCATTATTGTGTAAATTTAGATCATGAGCTCATGTTTAGCTAAACAGCTGACCTTGTAAGACGCTTAGGTGTGTACGCTCGCAAGCTTCAGGAAAAAGTCGGCAAAATTTATTTGTGTCCCTCCAATGAGTTGCCCACGAGGACACCGTTTTCTACAAGTGTTGGTCCAATACTCCCTCTAGAGGAAGGGGACTCCGACAGGGCTGATTGGCGGCCCCCGATCTGGGGCAGGGGCAGTGGGCAGCCTGTGGCCCGGGCTGGAGCCTCTTTGCATGTGTCCCTGGGACACATCTGCCTGCGAACTTCGGTCACCTGGCAGGAAGCTACGATGTCCAGACCTATGGTTAACTGTGCAGCAAGGTGTACTGTGAGGACAGGTTCCACACACACTTCAAGTAAGAGGTCGGCCTGAGTGGAAAGGTGAGAGTTTGGGCAGCTGTGCAGACAAAGAAGGCGCCCTTTGGCCTGGGCCTAAATGCTTGTGACAGCCCACTGGACCTGCCGTGCTCTGAGGGCCCTGCCCTGGGCCCCCTGCTCCCCTGCCCTTTGTTCAGTCACATCAGAGATGGCCACACCCACTCCTTCAGTGAGGGCAGAGTTCCAACCACCCTCAGCCCCACCCCCTCTCTGCAGGTTACCCTGGACTACAGAGGCTGCATCCTGAGGCCAGGGCGTTCCGAGAATGCCAAGGGCAGACATGATGACCTTAAATGATTTCCTCTTGTGTCAGGTTTGGTAAACTTTAGGAGCTAGGAAATGGTCCACTTTACAGAAATGTTCAAATTTACTGGCATTTCATATATTCTCTGCTATAACATTGTGCTGATTCTTTCTGTATATTCTTTACTTATGTTTTTGTTTTCCTTAATCAAAGTGTGTCTTTTCAATCTTTTCAAAGAAGATTCTTTGGACTTACTAAATCACCTCAATTTTATACGTTTTCTGTTGTATTAAGTTCTGCTCATATCTTTATTTATCTTTTTTCTATGTTCTCAGGGTTTATTGTTTTGATCTTCTGATGTCAATTAAAACACTTGGTTATTCATTTTAATAAATATTTTACTTATAAAGATTTGAACTTTTGAAGATTCCAGCTTACTTGTAAGTTTCTAAGGGTCAGGTCCTCTCCATTGTTGCTGGCCTAAGGTTTAGTTCACCATATAGCAATGTATATATTGACCTATTTTCCCCTCGACTTTCTGTGATTCCCTACATCTCACATTTCTTTGCAGACAAGCCATTTGAAATACCCTTAACTTATTTCACAGCCAATAAGTCATTGAAATAATGTGTATTTTTAGAGAAATCTTCTTATATAATTAGGCAGAAAATCTCACCTGCCATAGTTTTCAAAACAGCATAATTTCACTCTTCTCAATGCTTAATCTGTTGTATTACACAACCTTTGAGTATTTAGCTTTATCAATGACATGTACTTTAAAAATGTTTTAGAGATCCTACCAGTCTTTGAAAACATCCTTGTTCCTTGTTTCAGTTCCAGTTTTATGTATATATTCTGCCTTGCACCTGATTATTCCAACAATTGATGGATGGCCTTGGGAATCTAATTCTGGTATTGATACTCTTTCCTGATTGTCTTCCCTCGTAGCTGATTTTTCATTATTGTGTAAATTTAGATCATGAGCTCATGTTTAGCTAAACAGCTGACCTTGTAAGACGCTTAGGTGTGTACGCTCGCAAGCTTCAGGAAAAAGTCGGCAAAATTTATTTGTGTCCCTCCAATGAGTTGCCCACGAGGACACCGTTTTCTACAAGTGTTGGTCCAATACTCCCTCTAGAGGAAGGGGACTCCGACAGGGCTGATTGGCGGCCCCCGATCTGGGGCAGGGGCAGTGGGCAGCCTGTGGCCCGGGCTGGAGCCTCTTTGCATGTGTCCCTGGGACACATCTGCCTGCGAACTTCGGTCACCTGGCAGGAAGCTACGATGTCCAGACCTATGGTTAACTGTGCAGCAAGGTGTACTGTGAGGACAGGTTCCACACACACTTCAAGTAAGAGGTCGGCCTGAGTGGAAAGGTGAGAGTTTGGGCAGCTGTGCAGACAAAGAAGGCGCCCTTTGGCCTGGGCCTAAATGCTTGTGACAGCCCACTGGACCTGCCGTGCTCTGAGGGCCCTGCCCTGGGCCCCCTGCTCCCCTGCCCTTTGTTCAGTCACATCAGAGATGGCCACACCCACTCCTTCAGTGAGGGCAGAGTTCCAACCACCCTCAGCCCCACCCCCTCTCCGCAGGTTACCCTGGACTACAGAGGCTGCATCCTGAGGCCAGGGCGTTCCGAGAATGCCAAGGGCAGACATGATGACCTTAAATGATTTCCTCTTGTGTCAGGTTTGGTAAACTTTAGGAGCTAGGAAATGGTCCACTTTACAGAAATGTTCAAATTTACTGGCATTTCATATATTCTCTGCTATAACATTGTGCTGATTCTTTCTGTATATTCTTTACTTATGTTTTTGTTTTCCTTAATCAAAGTGTGTCTTTTCAATCTTTTCAAAGAAGATTCTTTGGACTTACTAAATCACCTCAATTTTATACGTTTTCCATTGTATTAAGTTCTGCTCATATCTTTATTTATCTTTTTTCTATGTTCTCAGGGTTTATTGTTTTGATCTTCTGATGTCAATTAAAACACTTGGTTATTCATTTTAATAAATATTTTACTTATAAAGATTTGAACTTTTGAAGATTCCAGCTTACTTGTAAGTTTCTAAGGGTCAGGTCCTCTCCATTGTTGCTGGCCTAAGGTTTATTTCACCATGTAGCAATGTATATATTGACCTATTTTACCCTCGACTTTCTGTGATTCCCTACATCTCACCTTTCTTTGCAGACAAGCCATTTGAAATACCCTTAACTTATTTCACAGCCAATAAGTCATTGAAATAATGTGTATTTTTAGAGAAATATTCTTATATAATTAGGCAGAAAATCTCACCTGCCATAGTTTTCAAAACAGCATAATTTCACTCTTCTCAATGCTTAATCTGTTGTATTACACAACCTTTGAGTATTTAGCTTTATCAATGACATGTAGAGATCCTACCAGTCTTTGAAAACATCCTTGTTCCTTGTTTCAGGTCCAGTTTTATGTATATATTCTGCCTTGCACCTGATTATTCCAGCAATTAATGGATGGGCTTGGGAATCTAATTCTGGTATTGATAGTCTTTACTGATTGTCTCCCCTCGGAGCTGATTTCTTCATTATTGTGTAAATTTAGATCATGAGCTCATGTTTAGCTAAACAGCTGACCTTGTAAGACGCTTAGGTGTGAACACTCGTAAGCTTCAGCAGAAAGATGGCAAAGATTTACTTGTGTCCCTCCAATGAGTTGCCCACGAGGACACCGTTTTCTACAAGTGTTGGTCCAATACTCCCTCTTGAGGAAGGGCCTCCGACAGGGCTGATTGGCGGCCCCCGATCTGGGTCAGGGGCAGTGGGCAGCCTGTGGCCCGGGCTGGAGCCTCTTTGCATGTGTCCCTGGGACACATCTGCCTGCGAACTTCGGTCACCTGGCAGGAAGCTACGATGCCCAGACCTATGGTTAGCTGTGCAGCGAGGTGTACTGTGAGGACAGGTTCCACACACACTTCAAGTAAGAGGTCGGCCTGAGTGGAAAGGTGAGAGTTTGGGCAGCTGTGCAGACAAAGAAGGCGCCCTTTGGCCTGGGCCTAAATGCTTGTGACACCCCACTGGACCTGCCGTGCTCTGAGGGCCCTGCCCTGGGCCCCCTGCTCCCCTGCCCTTTGTTCAGTCACAGCAGAGATGGCCACACCCACTCCTCCAGTGAGGCCAGAGTTCCAACCACCCTCAGCCCCGCCTCCTCTCCGCAGGTTACCCTGGACTACAGAGGCTGCATCCTGAGGCCAGGGCGTTCCGAGAATGCCAAGGGCAGACATGATGACCTTAAATGATTTCCTCTTGTGTCAGGTTTGGTAAACTTTAGGAGCTAGGAAATGGTCCACTTTACAGAAATGTTCAAATTTACTGGCATTTCATATATTCTCTGCTATAACATTGTGCTGATTCTTTCTGTATATTCTTTACTTATGTTTTTGTTTTCCTTAATCAAAGTGTGTCTTTTCAATCTTTTCAAAGAAGATTCTTTGGACTTACTAAATCACCTCAATTTTATACGTTTTCTGTTGTATTAAGTTCTGCTCATATCTTTATTTATCTTTTTTCTATGTTCTCAGGGTTTATTGTTTTGATCTTCTGATGTCAATTAAAACACTTGGTTATTCATTTTAATAAATATTTTACTTATAAAGATTTGAACTTTTGAAGATTCCAGCTTACTTGTAAGTTTCTAAGGGTCAGGTCCTCTCCATTGTTGCTGGCCTAAGGTTTAGTTCACCATATAGCAATGTATATATTGACCTATTTTCCCCTCTACTTTCTGTGATTCCCTACATCTCACATTTCTTTGCAGACAAGCCATTTGAAATACCCTTAACTTATTTCACAGCCAATAAGTCATTGAAATAATGTGTATTTTTAGAGAAATCTTCTTATATAATTAGGCAGAAAATCTCACCTGCCATAGTTTTCAAAACAGCATAATTTCACTCTTCTCAATGCTTAATCTGTTGTATTACACAACCTTTGAGTATTTAGCTTTATCAATGACATGTACTTTAAAAATGTTTTAGAGGTCCTACCAGCCTTTGAAAACATCCTTGTTCCTTGTTTCAGTTCCAGTTTTATGTATATATTCTGCCTTGCACCTGATTATTCCAACAATTGATGGATGGCCTTGGGAATCTAATTCTGGTATTGATACTCTTTCCTGATTGTCTTCCCTCGTAGCTGATTTTTCATTATTGTGTAAATTTAGATCATGAGCTCATGTTTAGCTAAACAGCTGACCTTGTAAGACGCTTAGGTGTGTACGCTCGCAAGCTTCAGGAAAAAGTCGGCAAAATTTATTTGTGTCCCTCCAATGAGTTGCCCACGAGGACACCGTTTTCTACAAGTGTTGGTCCAATACTCCCTCTAGAGGAAGGGGACTCCGACAGGGCTGATTGGCGGCCCCCGATCTGGGGCAGGGGCAGTGGGCAGCCTGTGGCCCGGGCTGGAGCCTCTTTGCATGTGTCCCTGGGACACATCTGCCTGCGAACTTCGGTCACCTGGCAGGAAGCTACGATGTCCAGACCTATGGTTAACTGTGCAGCAAGGTGTACTGTGAGGACAGGTTCCACACACACTTCAAGTAAGAGGTCGGCCTGAGTGGAAAGGTGAGAGTTTGGGCAGCTGTGCAGACAAAGAAGGCGCCCTTTGGCCTGGGCCTAAATGCTTGTGACAGCCCACTGGACCTGCCGTGCTCTGAGGGCCCTGCCCTGGGCCCCCTGCTCCCCTGCCCTTTGTTCAGTCACATCAGAGATGGCCACACCCACTCCTTCAGTGAGGGCAGAGTTCCAACCACCCTCAGCCCCACCCCCTCTCCGCAGGTTACCCTGGACTACAGAGGCTGCATCCTGAGGCCAGGGCGTTCCGAGAATGCCAAGGGCAGACATGATGACCTTAAATGATTTCCTCTTGTGTCAGGTTTGGTAAACTTTAGGAGCTAGGAAATGGTCCACTTTACAGAAATGTTCAAATTTACTGGCATTTCATATATTCTCTGCTATAACATTGTGCTGATTCTTTCTGTATATTCTTTACTTATGTTTTTGTTTTCCTTAATCAAAGTGTGTCTTTTCAATCTTTTCAAAGAAGATTCTTTGGACTTACTATATCACCTCAATTTTATACGTTTTCTGTTGTATTAAGTTCTGCTCATATCTTTATTTATCTTTTTTCTATGTTCTCAGGGTTTATTGTTTTGATCTTCTGATGTCAATTAAAACACTTGGTTATTCATTTTAATAAATATTTTACTTATAAAGATTTGAACTTTTGAAGATTCCAGCTTACTTGTAAGTTTCTAAGGGTCAGGTCCTCTCCATTGTTGCTGGCCTAAGGTTTAGTTCACCATATAGCAATGTATATATTGACCTATTTTCCCCTCGACTTTCTGTGATTCCCTACATCTCACATTTCTTTGCAGACAAGCCATTTGAAATACCCTTAACTTATTTCACAGCCAATAAGTCATTGAAATAATGTGTATTTTTAGAGAAATCTTCTTATATAATTAGGCAGAAAATCTCACCTGCCATAGTTTTCAAAACAGCATAATTTCACTCTTCTCAATGCTTAATCTGTTGTATTACACAACCTTTGAGTATTTAGCTTTATCAATGACATGTACTTTAAAAATGTTTTAGAGGTCCTACCAGCCTTTGAAAACATCCTTGTTCCTTGTTTCAGTTCCAGTTTTATGTATATATTCTGCCTTGCACCTGATTATTCCAACAATTGATGGATGGCCTTGGGAATCTAATTCTGGTATTGATACTCTTTCCTGATTGTCTTCCCTCGTAGCTTATTTTTCATTATTGTGTAAATTTAGATCATGAGCTCATGTTTAGCTAAACAGCTGACCTTGTAAGACGCTTAGGTGTGTACGCTCGCAAGCTTCAGGAAAAAGTCGGCAAAATTTATTTGTGTCCCTCCAATGAGTTGCCCACGAGGACACCGTTTTCTACAAGTGTTGGTCCAATACTCCCTCTAGAGGAAGGGGACTCCGACAGGGCTGATTGGCGGCCCCCGATCTGGGGCAGGGGCAGTGGGCAGCCTGTGGCCCGGGCTGGAGCCTCTTTGCATGTGTCCCTGGGACACATCTGCCTGCGAACTTCGGTCACCTGGCAGGAAGCTACGATGTCCAGACCTATGGTTAACTGTGCAGCAAGGTGTACTGTGAGGACAGGTTCCACACACACTTCAAGTAAGAGGTCGGCCTGAGTGGAAAGGTGAGAGTTTGGGCAGCTGTGCAGACAAAGAAGGCGCCCTTTGGCCTGGGCCTAAATGCTTGTGACAGCCCACTGGACCTGCCGTGCTCTGAGGGCCCTGCCCTGGGCCCCCTGCTCCCCTGCCCTTTGTTCAGTCACATCAGAGATGGCCACACCCACTCCTTCAGTGAGGGCAGAGTTCCAACCACCCTCAGCCCCACCCCCTCTCTGCAGGTTACCCTGGACTACAGAGGCTGCATCCTGAGGCCAGGGCGTTCCGAGAATGCCAAGGGCAGACATGATGACCTTAAATGATTTCCTCTTGTGTCAGGTTTGGTAAACTTTAGGAGCTAGGAAATGGTCCACTTTACAGAAATGTTCAAATTTACTGGCATTTCATATATTCTCTGCTATAACATTGTGCTGATTCTTTCTGTATATTCTTTACTTATGTTTTTGTTTTCCTTAATCAAAGTGTGTCTTTTCAATCTTTTCAAAGAAGATTCTTTGGACTTACTAAATCACCTCAATTTTATACGTTTTCTGTTGTATTAAGTTCTGCTCATATCTTTATTTATCTTTTTTCTATGTTCTCAGGGTTTATTGTTTTGATCTTCTGATGTCAATTAAAACACTTGGTTATTCATTTTAATAAATATTTTACTTATAAAGATTTGAACTTTTGAAGATTCCAGCTTACTTGTAAGTTTCTAAGGGTCAGGTCCTCTCCATTGTTGCTGGCCTAAGGTTTAGTTCACCATATAGCAATGTATATATTGACCTATTTTCCCCTCGACTTTCTGTGATTCCCTACATCTCACATTTCTTTGCAGACAAGCCATTTGAAATACCCTTAACTTATTTCACAGCCAATAAGTCATTGAAATAATGTGTATTTTTAGAGAAATCTTCTTATATAATTAGGCAGAAAATCTCACCTGCCATAGTTTTCAAAACAGCATAATTTCACTCTTCTCAATGCTTAATCTGTTGTATTACACAACCTTTGAGTATTTAGCTTTATCAATGACATGTACTTTAAAAATGTTTTAGAGATCCTACCAGTCTTTGAAAACATCCTTGTTCCTTGTTTCAGTTCCAGTTTTATGTATATATTCTGCCTTGCACCTGATTATTCCAACAATTGATGGATGGCCTTGGGAATCTAATTCTGGTATTGATACTCTTTCCTGATTGTCTTCCCTCGTAGCTGATTTTTCATTATTGTGTAAATTTAGATCATGAGCTCATGTTTAGCTAAACAGCTGACCTTGTAAGACGCTTAGGTGTGTACGCTCGCAAGCTTCAGGAAAAAGTCGGCAAAATTTATTTGTGTCCCTCCAATGAGTTGCCCACGAGGACACCGTTTTCTACAAGTGTTGGTCCAATACTCCCTCTAGAGGAAGGGGACTCCGACAGGGCTGATTGGCGGCCCCCGATCTGGGGCAGGGGCAGTGGGCAGCCTGTGGCCCGGGCTGGAGCCTCTTTGCATGTGTCCCTGGGACACATCTGCCTGCGAACTTCGGTCACCTGGCAGGAAGCTACGATGTCCAGACCTATGGTTAACTGTGCAGCAAGGTGTACTGTGAGGACAGGTTCCACACACACTTCAAGTAAGAGGTCGGCCTGAGTGGAAAGGTGAGAGTTTGGGCAGCTGTGCAGACAAAGAAGGCGCCCTTTGGCCTGGGCCTAAATGCTTGTGACAGCCCACTGGACCTGCCGTGCTCTGAGGGCCCTGCCCTGGGCCCCCTGCTCCCCTGCCCTTTGTTCAGTCACATCAGAGATGGCCACACCCACTCCTTCAGTGAGGGCAGAGTTCCAACCACCCTCAGCCCCACCCCCTCTCCGCAGGTTACCCTGGACTACAGAGGCTGCATCCTGAGGCCAGGGCGTTCCGAGAATGCCAAGGGCAGACATGATGACCTTAAATGATTTCCTCTTGTGTCAGGTTTGGTAAACTTTAGGAGCTAGGAAATGGTCCACTTTACAGAAATGTTCAAATTTACTGGCATTTCATATATTCTCTGCTATAACATTGTGCTGATTCTTTCTGTATATTCTTTACTTATGTTTTTGTTTTCCTTAATCAAAGTGTGTCTTTTCAATCTTTTCAAAGAAGATTCTTTGGACTTACTAAATCACCTCAATTTTATACGTTTTCCATTGTATTAAGTTCTGCTCATATCTTTATTTATCTTTTTTCTATGTTCTCAGGGTTTATTGTTTTGATCTTCTGATGTCAATTAAAACACTTGGTTATTCATTTTAATAAATATTTTACTTATAAAGATTTGAACTTTTGAAGATTCCAGCTTACTTGTAAGTTTCTAAGGGTCAGGTCCTCTCCATTGTTGCTGGCCTAAGGTTTATTTCACCATGTAGCAATGTATATATTGACCTATTTTACCCTCGACTTTCTGTGATTCCCTACATCTCACCTTTCTTTGCAGACAAGCCATTTGAAATACCCTTAACTTATTTCACAGCCAATAAGTCATTGAAATAATGTGTATTTTTAGAGAAATATTCTTATATAATTAGGCAGAAAATCTCACCTGCCATAGTTTTCAAAACAGCATAATTTCACTCTTCTCAATGCTTAATCTGTTGTATTACACAACCTTTGAGTATTTAGCTTTATCAATGACATGTAGAGATCCTACCAGTCTTTGAAAACATCCTTGTTCCTTGTTTCAGGTCCAGTTTTATGTATATATTCTGCCTTGCACCTGATTATTCCAGCAATTAATGGATGGGCTTGGGAATCTAATTCTGGTATTGATAGTCTTTACTGATTGTCTCCCCTCGGAGCT
This sequence comes from Mesoplodon mirus, assembly GCF_964341445.2. NCBI lineage: Eukaryota > Metazoa > Chordata > Mammalia > Artiodactyla > Ziphiidae > Mesoplodon > Mesoplodon mirus. Next base: position 159,427 of record NW_028295256.1, read on the forward strand.
GATTTCTTCATTATTGTGTAAATTTAGATCATGAGCTCATGTTTAGCTAAACAGCTGACCTTGTAAGACGCTTAGGTGTGAACACTCGTAAGCTTCAGCAGAAAGATGGCAAAGATTTACTTGTGTCCCTCCAATGAGTTGCCCACGAGGACACCGTTTTCTACAAGTGTTGGTCCAATACTCCCTCTTGAGGAAGGGCCTCCGACAGGGCTGATTGGCGGCCCCCGATCTGGGTCAGGGGCAGTGGGCAGCCTGTGGCCCGGGCTGGAGCCTCTTTGCATGTGTCCCTGGGACACATCTGCCTGCGAACTTCGGTCACCTGGCAGGAAGCTACGATGCCCAGACCTATGGTTAGCTGTGCAGCGAGGTGTACTGTGAGGACAGGTTCCACACACACTTCAAGTAAGAGGTCGGCCTGAGTGGAAAGGTGAGAGTTTGGGCAGCTGTGCAGACAAAGAAGGCGCCCTTTGGCCTGGGCCTAAATGCTTGTGACACCCCACTGGACCTGCCGTGCTCTGAGGGCCCTGCCCTGGGCCCCCTGCTCCCCTGCCCTTTGTTCAGTCACAGCAGAGATGGCCACACCCACTCCTCCAGTGAGGCCAGAGTTCCAACCACCCTCAGCCCCGCCTCCTCTCCGCAGGTTACCCTGGACTACAGAGGCTGCATCCTGAGGCCAGGGCGTTCCGAGAATGCCAAGGGCAGACATGATGACCTTAAATGATTTCCTCTTGTGTCAGGTTTGGTAAACTTTAGGAGCTAGGAAATGGTCCACTTTACAGAAATGTTCAAATTTACTGGCATTTCATATATTCTCTGCTATAACATTGTGCTGATTCTTTCTGTATATTCTTTACTTATGTTTTTGTTTTCCTTAATCAAAGTGTGTCTTTTCAATCTTTTCAAAGAAGATTCTTTGGACTTACTAAATCACCTCAATTTTATACGTTTTCTGTTGTATTAAGTTCTGCTCATATCTTTATTTATCTTTTTTCTATGTTCTCAGGGTTTATTGTTTTGATCTTCTGATGTCAATTAAAACACTTGGTTATTCATTTTAATAAATATTTTACTTTTAAAGATTTGAACTTTTGAAGATTCCAGCTTACTTGTAAGTTTCTAAGGGTCAGGTCCTCTCCATTGTTGCTGGCCTAAGGTTTAGTTCACCATATAGCAATGTATATATTGACCTATTTTCCCCTCGACTTTCTGTGATTCCCTACATCTCACATTTCTTTGCAGACAAGCCATTTGAAATACCCTTAACTTATTTCACAGCCAATAAGTCATTGAAATAATGTGTATTTTTAGAGAAATCTTCTTATATAATTAGGCAGAAAATCTCACCTGCCATAGTTTTCAAAACAGCATAATTTCACTCTTCTCAATGCTTAATCTGTTGTATTACACAACCTTTGAGTATTTAGCTTTATCAATGACATGTACTTTAAAAATGTTTTAGAGATCCTACCAGTCTTTGAAAACATCCTTGTTCCTTGTTTCAGTTCCAGTTTTATGTATATATTCTGCCTTGCACCTGATTATTCCAACAATTGATGGATGGCCTTGGGAATCTAATTCTGGTATTGATACTCTTTCCTGATTGTCTTCCCTCGTAGCTGATTTTTCATTATTGTGTAAATTTAGATCATGAGCTCATGTTTAGCTAAACAGCTGACCTTGTAAGATGCTTAGGTGTGTACGCTCGCAAGCTTCAGGAAAAAGTCGGCAAAATTTATTTGTGTCCCTCCAATGAGTTGCCCACGAGGACACCGTTTTCTACAAGTGTTGGTCCAATACTCCCTCTAGAGGAAGGGCCTCCGACAGGGCTGATTGGCGGCCCCCGATCTGGGGCAGGGGCAGTGGGCAGCCTGTGGCCCGGGCTGGAGCCTCTTTGCATGTGTCCCTGGGACACATCTGCCTGCGAACTTCGGTCACCTGGCAGGAAGCTACGATGTCCAGACCTATGGTTAACTGTGCAGCAAGGTGTACTGTGAGGACAGGTTCCACACACACTTCAAGTAAGAGGTCGGCCTGAGTGGAAAGGTGAGAGTTTGGGCAGCTGTGCAGACAAAGAAGGCGCCCTTTGGCCTGGGCCTAAATGCTTGTGACACCCCACTGGACCTGCCGTGCTCTGAGGGCCCTGCCCTGGGCCCCCTGCTCCCCTGCCCTTTGTTCAGTCACAGCAGAGATGGCCACACCCACTCCTTCAGTGAGGGCAGAGTTCCAACCACCCTCAGCCCCACCCCCTCTCCGCAGGTTACCCTGGACTACAGAGGCTGCATCCTGAGGCCAGGGCGTTCCGAGAATGCCAAGGGCAGACATGATGACCTTAAATGATTTCCTCTTGTGTCAGGTTTGGTAAACTTTAGGAGCTAGGAAATGGTCCACTTTACAGAAATGTTCAAATTTACTGGCATTTCATATATTCTCTGCTATAACATTGTGCTGATTCTTTCTGTATATTCTTTACTTATGTTTTTGTTTTCCTTAATCAAAGTGTGTCTTTTCAATCTTTTCAAAGAAGATTCTTTGGACTTAGTAAATCACCTCAATTTTATAAGTTTTCTGTTGTATTAAGTTCTGCTCATATCTTTATTTATCTTTTTTCTATGTTCTCAGGGTTTATTGTTTTGATCTTCTGATGTCAATTAAAACACTTGGTTATTCATTGTAATAAATATTTTACTTATAAAGATTTGAACTTTTGAAGATTCCAGCTTACTTGTAAGTTTCTAAGGGTCAGGTCCTCTCCATTGTTGCTGGCCTAAGGTTTAGTTCACCATATAGCAATGTATATATTGACCTATTTTCCCCTCGACTTTCTGTGATTCCCTACATCTCACCTTTCTTTGCAGACAAGCCATTTGAAATACCCTTAACTTATTTCACAGCCAATAAGTCATTGAAATAATGTGTATTTTTAGAGAAATCTTCTTATATAATTAGGCAGAAAATCTCACCTGCCATAGTTTTCAAAACAGCATAATTTCACTCTTCTCAATGCTTAATCTGTTGTATTACACAACCTTTGAGTATTTAGCTTTATCAATGACATGTACTTTAAAAATGTTTTAGAGATCCTACCAGTCTTTGAAAACATCCTTGTTCCTTGTTTCAGTTCCAGTTTTATGTATATATTCTGCCTTGCACCTGATTATTCCAACAATTGATGGATGGCCTTGGGAATCTAGTTCTGGTATTGATACTCTTTCCTGATTGTCTTCCCTCGTAGCTGATTTTTCATTATTGTGTAAATTTAGATCATGAGCTCATGTTTAGCTAAACAGCTGACCTTGTAAGACGCTTAGGTGTGTACGCTCGCAAGCTTCAGGAAAAAGTCGGCAAAATTTATTTGTGTCCCTCCAATGAGTTGCCCACGAGGACACCGTTTTCTACAAGTGTTGGTCCAATACTCCCTCTAGAGGAAGGGGACTCCGACAGGGCTGATTGGCGGCCCCCGATCTGGGGCAGGGGCAGTGGGCAGCCTGTGGCCCGGGCAGGAGCCTCTTTGCATGTGTCCCTGGGACACATCTGCCTGCGAACTTCGGTCACCTGGCAGGAAGCTATGATGTCCAGACCTATGGTTAACTGTGCAGCAAGGTGTACTGTGACGACAGGTTCCACACACACTTCAAGTAAGAGGTCGGCCTGAGTGGAAAGGTGAGAGTTTAGGCAGCTGTGCAGACAAAGAAGGCGCCCTTTGGCCTGGGCCTAAATGCTTGTGACAGCCCACTGGACCTGCCGTGCTCTGAGGGCCCTGCCCTGGGCCCCATGCTCCCCTGCCCTTTGTTCAGTCACAGCAGAGATGGCCACACACACTCCTTCAGTGAGGGCAGAGTTCCAACCACCCTCAGCCCCGCCCCCTCTCCGCAGGTTACCCTGGACTACAGAGGCTGCATCCTGAGGCCAGGGCGTTCCGAGAATGCCAAGGGCAGACATGATGACCTTAAATGATTTCCTCTTGTGTCAGGTTTGGTAAACTTTAGGAGCTAGGAAATGGTCCACTTTACAGAAATGTTCAAATTTACTGGCATTTCATATATTCTCTGCTATAACATTGTGCTGATTCTTTCTGTATATTCTTTACTTATGTTTTTGTTTTCCTTAATCAAAGTGTGTCTTTTCAATCTTTTCAAAGAAGATTCTTTGGACTTACTAAATCACCTGAATTTTATACGTTTTCTGTTGTATTAAGTTCTGCTCATATCTTTATTTATCTTTTTTCTATGTTCTCAGGGTTTATTGTTTTGATCTTCTGATGTCAATTAAAACACTTGGTTATTCATTGTAATAAATATTTTACTTATAAAGATTTGAACTTTTGAAGATTCCAGCTTACTTGTAAGTTTCTAAGGGTCAGGTCCTCTCCATTGTTGCTGGCCTAAGGTTTAGTTCACCATATAGCAATGTATATATTGACCTATTTTCCCCTCGACTTTCTGTGATTCCCTACATCTCACCTTTCTTTGCAGACAAGCCATTTGAAATACCCTTAACTTATTTCACAGCCAATAAGTCATTGAAATAATGTGTATTTTTAGAGAAATCTTCTTATATAATTAGGCAGAAAATCTCACCTGCCATAGTTTTCAAAACAGCATAATTTCACTCTTCTCAATGCTTAATCTGTTGTATTACACAACCTTTGAGTATTTAGCTTTATCAATGACATGTACTTTAAAAATGTTTTAGAGATCCTACCAGTCTTTGAAAACATCCTTGTTCCTTGTTTCAGTTCCAGTTTTATGTATATATTCTGCCTTGCACCTGATTATTCCAACAATTGATGGATGGCCTTGGGAATCTAGTTCTGGTATTGATACTCTTTCCTGATTGTCTTCCCTCGTAGCTGATTTTTCATTATTGTGTAAATTTAGATCATGAGCTCATGTTTAGCTAAACAGCTGACCTTGTAAGACGCTTAGGTGTGTACGCTCGCAAGCTTCAGGAAAAAGTCGGCAAAATTTATTTGTGTCCCTCCAATGAGTTGCCCACGAGGACACCGTTTTCTACAAGTGTTGGTCCAATACTCCCTCTAGAGGAAGGGGACTCCGACAGGGCTGATTGGCGGCCCCCGATCTGGGGCAGGGGCTGTGGGCAGCCTGTGGCCCGGGCTGGAGCCTCTTTGCATGTGTCCCTGGGACACATCTGCCTGCGAACTTCGGTCACCTGGCAGGAAGCTATGATGTCCAGACCTATGGTTAACTGTGCAGCAAGGTGTACTGTGACGACTGGTTCCACACACACTTCAAGTAAGAGGTCGGCCTGAGTGGAAAGGTGAGAGTTTAGGCAGCTGTGCAGACAAAGAAGGCGCCCTTTGGCCTGGGCCTAAATGCTTGTGACAGCCCACTGGACCTGCCGTGCTCTGAGGGCCCTGCCCTGGGCCCCATGCTCCCCTGCCCTTTGTTCAGTCACAGCAGAGATGGCCACACACACTCCTTCAGTGAGGGCAGAGTTCCAACCACCCTCAGCCCCGCCCCCTCTCCGCAGGTTACCCTGGACTACAGAGGCTGCATCCTGAGGCCAGGGCGTTCCGAGAATGCCAAGGGCAGACATGATGACCTTAAATGATTTCCTCTTGTGTCAGGTTTGGTAAACTTTAGGAGCTAGGAAATGGTCCACTTTACAGAAATGTTCAAATTTACTGGCATTTCATATATTCTCTGCTATAACATTGTGCTGATTCTTTCTGTATATTCTTTACTTATGTTTTTGTTTTCCTTAATCAAAGTGTGTCTTTTCAATCTTTTCAAAGAAGATTCTTTGGACTTACTAAATCACCTGAATTTTATACGTTTTCTGTTGTATTAAGTTCTGCTCATATCTTTATTTATCTTTTTTCTATGTTCTCAGGGTTTATTGTTTTGATCTTCTGATGTCAATTAAAACACTTGGTTATTCATTGTAATAAATATTTTACTTATGAAGATTTGAACTTTTGAAGATTCCAGCTTACTTGTAAGTTTCTAAGGGTCAGGTCCTCTCCATTGTTGCTGGCCTAAGGTTTAGTTCACCATATAGCAATGTATATATTGACCTATTTTCCCCTCGACTTTCTGTGATTCCCTACATCTCACCTTTCTTTGCAGACAAGCCATTTGAAATACCCTTAACTTATTTCACAGCCAATAAGTCATTGAAATAATGTGTATTTTTAGAGAAATCTTCTTATATAATTAGGCAGAAAATCTCACCTGCCATAGTTTTCAAAACAGCATAATTTCACTCTTCTCAATGCTTAATCTGTTGTATTACACAACCTTTGAGTATTTAGCTTTATCAATGACATGTACTTTAAAAATGTTTTAGAGATCCTACCAGTCTTTGAAAACATCCTTGTTCCTTGTTTCAGTTCCAGTTTTATGTATATATTCTGCCTTGCACCTGATTATTCCAACAATTGATGGATGGCCTTGGGAATCTAGTTCTGGTATTGATACTCTTTCCTGATTGTCTTCCCTCGTAGCTGATTTTTCATTATTGTGTAAATTTAGATCATGAGCTCATGTTTAGCTAAACAGCTGACCTTGTAAGACGCTTAGGTGTGTACGCTCGCAAGCTTCAGGAAAAAGTCGGCAAAATTTATTTGTGTCCCTCCAATGAGTTGCCCACGAGGACACCGTTTTCTACAAGTGTTGGTCCAATACTCCCTCTAGAGGAAGGGGACTCCGACAGGGCTGATTGGCGGCCCCCGATCTGGGGCAGGGGCAGTGGGCAGCCTGTGGCCCGGGCAGGAGCCTCTTTGCATGTGTCCCTGGGACACATCTGCCTGCGAACTTCGGTCACCTGGCAGGAAGCTATGATGTCCAGACCTATGGTTAACTGTGCAGCAAGGTGTACTGTGACGACAGGTTCCACACACACTTCAAGTAAGAGGTCGGCCTGAGTGGAAAGGTGAGAGTTTAGGCAGCTGTGCAGACAAAGAAGGCGCCCTTTGGCCTGGGCCTAAATGCTTGTGACAGCCCACTGGACCTGCCGTGCTCTGAGGGCCCTGCCCTGGGCCCCATGCTCCCCTGCCCTTTGTTCAGTCACAGCAGAGATGGCCACACACACTCCTTCAGTGAGGGCAGAGTTCCAACCACCCTCAGCCCCGCCCCCTCTCCGCAGGTTACCCTGGACTACAGAGGCTGCATCCTGAGGCCAGGGCGTTCCGAGAATGCCAAGGGCAGACATGATGACCTTAAATGATTTCCTCTTGTGTCAGGTTTGGTAAACTTTAGGAGCTAGGAAATGGTCCACTTTACAGAAATGTTCAAATTTACTGGCATTTCATATATTCTCTGCTATAACATTGTGCTGATTCTTTCTGTATATTCTTTACTTATGTTTTTGTTTTCCTTAATCAAAGTGTGTCTTTTCAATCTTTTCAAAGAAGATTCTTTGGACTTACTAAATCACCTGAATTTTATACGTTTTCTGTTGTATTAAGTTCTGCTCATATCTTTATTTATCTTTTTTCTATGTTCTCAGGGTTTATTGTTTTGATCTTCTGATGTCAATTAAAACACTTGGTTATTCATTGTAATAAATATTTTACTTATAAAGATTTGAACTTTTGAAGATTCCAGCTTACTTGTAAGTTTCTAAGGGTCAGGTCCTCTCCATTGTTGCTGGCCTAAGGTTTAGTTCACCATATAGCAATGTATATATTGACCTATTTTCCCCTCGACTTTCTGTGATTCCCTACATCTCACCTTTCTTTGCAGACAAGCCATTTGAAATACCCTTAACTTATTTCACAGCCAATAAGTCATTGAAATAATGTGTATTTTTAGAGAAATCTTCTTATATAATTAGGCAGAAAATCTCACCTGCCATAGTTTTCAAAACAGCATAATTTCACTCTTCTCAATGCTTAATCTGTTGTATTACACAACCTTTGAGTATTTAGCTTTATCAATGACATGTACTTTAAAAATGTTTTAGAGATCCTACCAGTCTTTGAAAACATCCTTGTTCCTTGTTTCAGTTCCAGTTTTATGTATATATTCTGCCTTGCACCTGATTATTCCAACAATTGATGGATGGCCTTGGGAATCTAGTTCTGGTATTGATACTCTTTCCTGATTGTCTTCCCTCGTAGCTGATTTCTTCATTATTGTGTAAATTTAGATCATGAGCTCATGTTTAGCTAAACAGCTGACCTTGTAAGACGCTTAGGTGTGTACGCTCGCAAGCTTCAGGAAAAAGTCGGCAAAATTTATTTGTGTCCCTCCAATGAGTTGCCCACGAGGACACCGTTTTCTACAAGTGTTGGTCCAATACTCCCTCTAGAGGAAGGGGACTCCGACAGGGCTGATTGGCGGCCCCCGATCTGGGGCAGGGGCTGTGGGCAGCCTGTGGCCCGGGCTGGAGCCTCTTTGCATGTGTCCCTGGGACACATCTGCCTGCGAACTTCGGTCACCTGGCAGGAAGCTATGATGTCCAGACCTATGGTTAACTGTGCAGCAAGGTGTACTGTGACGACTGGTTCCACACACACTTCAAGTAAGAGGTCGGCCTGAGTGGAAAGGTGAGAGTTTAGGCAGCTGTGCAGACAAAGAAGGCGCCCTTTGGCCTGGGCCTAAATGCTTGTGACAGCCCACTGGACCTGCCGTGCTCTGAGGGCCCTGCCCTGGGCCCCATGCTCCCCTGCCCTTTGTTCAGTCACAGCAGAGATGGCCACACACACTCCTTCAGTGAGGGCAGAGTTCCAACCACCCTCAGCCCCGCCCCCTCTCCGCAGGTTACCCTGGACTACAGAGGCTGCATCCTGAGGCCAGGGCGTTCCGAGAATGCCAAGGGCAGACATGATGACCTTAAATGATTTCCTCTTGTGTCAGGTTTGGTAAACTTTAGGAGCTAGGAAATGGTCCACTTTACAGAAATGTTCAAATTTACTGGCATTTCATATATTCTCTGCTATAACATTGTGCTGATTCTTTCTGTATATTCTTTACTTATGTTTTTGTTTTCCTTAATCAAAGTGTGTCTTTTCAATCTTTTCAAAGAAGATTCTTTGGACTTACTAAATCACCTGAATTTTATACGTTTTCTGTTGTATTAAGTTCTGCTCATATCTTTATTTATCTTTTTTCTATGTTCTCAGGGTTTATTGTTTTGATCTTCTGATGTCAATTAAAACACTTGGTTATTCATTGTAATAAATATTTTACTTATGAAGATTTGAACTTTTGAAGATTCCAGCTTACTTGTAAGTTTCTAAGGGTCAGGTCCTCTCCATTGTTGCTGGCCTAAGGTTTAGTTCACCATATAGCAATGTATATATTGACCTATTTTCCCCTCGACTTTCTGTGATTCCCTACATCTCACCTGTCTTTGCAGACAAGCCATTTGAAATACCCTTAACTTATTTCACAGCCAATAAGTCATTGAAATAATGTGTATTTTTAGAGAAATCTTCTTATATAATTAGGCAGAAAATCTCACCTGCCATAGTTTTCAAAACAGCATAATTTCACTCTTCTCAATGCTTAATCTGTTGTATTACACAACCTTTGAGTATTTAGCTTTATCAATGACATGTAGAGATCCTACCAGTCTTTGAAAACATCATTCTTCCTTGTTTCAGGTCCAGTTTTATGTATATATTCTGCCTTGCACCTGATTATTCCAACAATTGATGGATGGCCTTGGGAATCTAATTCTGGTATTGATAGTCTTTACTGATTGTCTCCCCTCGTAGCTGATTTCTTCATTATTGTGTAAATTTAGATCATGAGCTCATGTTTAGCTAAACAGCTGACCTTGTAAGACGCTTAGGTGCGAACACTCGTAAGCTTCAGCAGAAAGATGGCAAAGATTTACTTGTTTCCCTCCAATGAGTTGCCCACGAGGACACCGTTTTCTACAAGTGTTGGTCCAATACTCCCTCTAGAGGAAGGGCCTCCGACAGGGCTGATTGGCGGCCCCCGATCTGGGGCAGGGGCAGTGGGCAGCCCGTGGCCCGGGCTGGAGCCTCTTTGCATGTGTCCCTGGGACACATCTGCCTGCGAACTTCGGTCACCTGGCAGGAAGCTACGATGTCCAGACCTATGGTTAGCTGTGCAGCAAGGTGTACTGTGAGGACAGGTTCCACACACACTTCAAGTAAGAGGTCGGCCTGAGTGGAAAGGTGAGAGTTTGGGCAGCTGTGCAGACAAAGAAGGCGCCCTTTGGCCTGGGCCTAAATGCTTGTGACACCCCACTGGACCTGCCGTGCTCTGACGGCCCTGCCCTGGGCCCCCTGCTCCCCTGCCCTTTGTTCAGTCACAGCAGAGATGGCCACACCCACTCCTTCAGTGAGGGCAGAGTTCCAACCACCCTCAGCCCCGCCCCCTCTCCGCAGGTTACCATGGACTACAGAGGCTGCATCCTGAGGCCAGGGCGTTCCGAGAATGCCAAGGGCAGACATGATGACCTTAAATGATTTCCTCTTGTGTCAGGTTTGGTAAACTTTAGGAGCTAGGAAATGGTCCACTTTACAGAAATGTTCAAATTTACTGGCATTTCATATATTCTCTGCTATAACATTGTGCTGATTCTTTCTGTATATTCTTTACTTATGTTTTTGTTTTCCTTAATCAAAGTGTGTCTTTTCAATCTTTTCAAAGAAGATTCTTTGGACTTACTAAATCACCTCAATTTTATACGTTTTCTGTTGTATTAAGTTCTGCTCATATCTTTATTTATCTTTTTTCTATGTTCTCAGGGTTTATTGTTTTGATCTTCTGATGTCAATTAAAACACTTGGTTATTCATTGTAATAAATATTTTACTTATAAAGATTTGAACTTTTGAAGATTCCAGCTTACTTGTAAGTTTCTAAGGGTCAGGTCCTCTCCATTGTTGCTGGCCTAAGGTTTAGTTCACCATATAGCAATGTATATATTGACCTATTTTCCCCTCGACTTTCTGTGATTCCCTACATCTCACCTTTCTTTGCAGACAAGCCATTTGAAATACCCTTAACTTATTTCACAGCCAATAAGTCATTGAAATAATGTGTATTTTTAGAGAAATCTTCTTATATAATTAGGCAGAAAATCTCACCTGCCATAGTTTTCAAAACAGCATAATTTCACTCTTCTCAATGCTTAATCTGTTGTATTACACAACCTTTGAGTATTTAGCTTTATCAATGACATGTAGAGATCCTACCAGTCTTTGAAAACATCCTTGTTCCTTGTTTCAGGTCCAGTTTTATGTATATATTCTGCCTTGCACCTGATTATTCCAACAATTGATGGATGGCCTTGGGAATCTAATTCTGGTATTGATAGTCTTTACTGATTGTCTCCCCTCGTAGCTGATTTCTTCATTATTGTGTAAATTTAGATCATGAGCTCATGTTTAGCTAAACAGCTGACCTTGTAAGACGCTTAGGTGTGAACACTCGTAAGCTTCAGCAGAAAGATGGCAAAGATTTACTTGTTTCCCTCCAATGAGTTGCCCACGAGGACACCGTTTTCTACAAGTGTTGGTCCAATACTCCCTCTAGAGGAAGGGCCTCCGACAGGGCTGATTGGCGGCCCCCGATCTGGGGCAGGGGCAGTGGGCAGCCTGTGGCCCGGGCTGTAGCCTCTTTGCATGTGTCCCTGGGACACATCTGCCTGCGAACTTCGGTCACCTGGCAGGAAGCTATGATGTCCAGACCTATGGTTAACTGTGCAGCAAGGTGTACTGTGAGGACAGGTTCCACACACACTTCAAGTAAGAGGTCGGCCTGAGTGGAAAGGTGAGAGTTTGGGCAGCTGTGCAGACAAAGAAGGCGCCCTTTGGCCTGGGCCTAAATGCTTGTGACAGCCCACTGGACCTGCCGTGCTCTGAGGGCCCTGCCCTGGGCCCCCTGCTCCCCTGCCCTTTGTTCAGTCACAGCAGAGATGGCCACACCCACTCCTTCAGTGAGGGCAGAGTTCCAACCACCCTCAGCCCCGCCCCCTCTCCGCAGGTTACCATGGACTACAGAGGCTGCATCCTGAGGCCAGGGCGTTCCGAGAATGCCAAGGGCAGACATGATGACCTTAAATGATTTCCTCTTGTGTCAGGTTTGGTAAACTTTAGGAGCTAGGAAATGGTCCACTTTACAGAAATGTTCAAATTTACTGGCATTTCATATATTCTCTGCTATAACATTGTGCTGATTCTTTCTGTATATTCTTTACTTATGTTTTTGTTTTCCTTAATCAAAGTGTGTCTTTTCAATCTTTTCAAAGAAGATTCTTTGGACTTACTAAATCACCTCAATTTTATACGTTTTCTGTTGTATTAAGTTCTGCTCATATCTTTATTTATCTTTTTTCTATGTTCTCAGGGTTTATTGTTTTGATCTTCTGATGTCAATTAAAACACTTGGTTATTCATTTTAATAAATATTTTACTTATAAAGATTTGAACTTTTGAAGATTCCAGCTTACTTGTAAGTTTCTAAGGGTCAGGTCCTCTCCATTGTTGCTGGCCTAAGGTTTAGTTCACCATATAGCAATGTATATATTGACCTATTTTCCCCTCGACTTTCTGTGATTCCCTACATCTCACCTGTCTTTGCCGACAAGCCATTTGAAATACCCTTAACTTATTTCACAGCCAATAAGTCATTGAAATAATGTGTATTTTTAGAGAAATCTTCTTATATAATTAGGCAGAAAATCTCACCTGCCATAGTTTTCAAAACAGCATAATTTCACTCTTCTCAATGCTTAATCTGTTGTATTACACAACCTTTGAGTATTTAGCTTTATCAATGACATGTAGAGATCCTACCAGTCTTTGAAAACATCATTGTTCCTTGTTTCAGGTCCAGTTTTATGTATATATTCTGCCTTGCACCTGATTATTCCAACAATTGATGGATGGCCTTGGGAATCTAATTCTGGTATTGATAGTCTTTACTGATTGTCTCCCCTCGTAGCTGATTTCTTCATTATTGTGTAAATTTAGATCATGAGCTCATGTTTAGCTAAACAGCTGACCTTGTAAGACGCTTAGGTGTGAACACTCGTAAGCTTCAGCAGAAAGATGGCAAAGATTTACTTGTTTCCCTCCAATGAGTTGCCCACGAGGACACCGTTTTCTACAAGTGTTGGTCCAATACTCCCTCTAGAGGAAGGGCCTCCGACAGGGCTGATTGGCGGCCCCCGATCTGGGGCAGGGGCAGTGGGCAGCCTGTGGCTCGGGCTGGAGCCTCTTTGCATGTGTCCCTGGGACACATCTGCCTGCGAACTTCGGTCACCTGGCAGGAAGCTACGATGTCCAGACCTATGGTTAACTGTGCAGCAAGGTGTACTGTGAGGACAGGTTCCACACACACTTCAAGTAAGAGGTCGGCCTGAGTGGAAAGGTGAGAGTTTGGGCAGCTGTGCAGACAAAGAAGGCGCCCTTTGGCCTGGGCCTAAATGCTTGTGACACCCCACTGGACCTGCCGTGCTCAGACGGCCCTGCCCTGGGCCCCCTGCTCCCCTGCCATTTGTTCAGTCACAGCAGAGATGGCCACACCCACTCCTTCAGTGAGGGCAGAGTTCCAACCACCCTCAGCCCCGCCCCCTCTCCGCAGGTTACCATGGACTACAGAGGCTGCATCCTGAGGCCAGGGCGTTCCGAGAATGCCAAGGGCAGACATGATGACCTTAAATGATTTCCTCTTGTGTCAGGTTTGGTAAACTTTAGGAGCTAGGAAATGGTCCACTTTACAGAAATGTTCAAATTTACTGGCATTTCATATATTCTCTGCTATAACATTGTGCTGATTCTTTCTGTATATTCTTTACTTATGTTTTTGTTTTCCTTAATCAAAGTGTGTCTTTTCAATCTTTTCAAAGAAGATTCTTTGGACTTACTAAATCACCTCAATTTTATACGTTTTCTGTTGTATTAAGTTCTGCTCATATCTTTATTTATCTTTTTTCTATGTTCTCAGGGTTTATTGTTTTGATCTTCTGATGTCAATTAAAACACTTGGTTATTCATTTTAATAAATATTTTACTTATAAAGATTTGAACTTTTGAAGATTCCAGCTTACTTGTAAGTTTCTAAGGGTCAGGTCCTCTCCATTGTTGCTGGCCTAAGGTTTAGTTCACCATATAGCAATGTATATATTGACCTATTTTCCCCTCGACTTTCTGTGATTCCCTACATCTCACCTTTCTTTGCAGACAAGCCATTTGAAATACCCTTAACTTATTTCACAGCCAATAAGTCATTGAAATAATGTGTATTTTTAGAGAAATCTTCTTATATAATTAGGCAGAAAATCTCACCTGCCATAGTTTTCAAAACAGCATAATTTCACTCTTCTCAATGCTTAATCTGTTGTATTACACAACCTTTGAGTATTTAGCTTTATCAATGACATGTACTTTAAAAATGTTTTAGAGATCCTACCAGTCTTTGAAAACATCCTTGTTCCTTGTTTCAGTTCCAGTTTTATGTATATATTCTGCCTTGCACCTGATTATTCCAACAATTGATGGATGGCCTTGGGAATCTAATTCTGGTATTGATACTCTTTCCTGATTGTCTTCCCTCGTAGCTGATTTTTCATTATTGTGTAAATTTAGATCATGAGCTCATGTTTAGCTAAACAGCTGACCTTGTAAGACGCTTAGGTGTGTACGCTCGCAAGCTTCAGGAGAAAGTCGGCAAAATTTATTTGTGTCCCTCCAATGAGTTGCCCACCAGAACAGCGTTTTCTACAAGTGTTGGTCCAATAATCCCTCTAGAGGAAGGGGACTCCGACAGGGCTGATTGGCGGCCCCCGATCTGGGGCAGGGGCAGTGGGCAGCCTGTGGCCCGGGCTGGAGCCTCTTTGCATGTGTCCCTGGGACACATCTGCCTGCGAACTTCGGTCACCTGGCAGGAAGCTACGATGTCCAGACCTATGGTTAACTGTGCAGCAAGGTGTACTGTGAGGACAGGTTCCACACACACTTCAAGTAAGAGGTCGGCCTGAGTGGAAAGGTGAGAGTTTGGGCAGCTGTGCAGACAAAGAAGGCGCCCTTTGGCCTGGGTCTAAATGCTTGTGACACCCCACTGGACCTGCCGTGCTCTGACGGCCCTGCCCTGGGCCCCCTGCTCCCCTGCCCTTTGTTCAGTCACAGCAGAGATGGCCACACCCACTCCTTCAGTGAGGGCAGAGTTCCAACCACCCTCAGCCCCGCCCCCTCTCCGCAGGTTACCATGGACTACAGAGGCTGCATCCTGAGGCCAGGGCATTCCGAGAATGCCAAGGGCAGACATGATGACCTAAAATGATTTCCTCTTGTGTCAGGTTTGGTAAACTTTAGGAGCTAGGAAATGGTCCACTTTACAGAAATGTTCAAATTTACTGGAATTTCATATATTCTCTGCTATAACATTGTCCTGATTCTTTCTGTATATTCTTTATTTATGTTTTTGTTTTCCTTAATCAAAGTGTGTCTTTTCAATCTTTTCAAAGAAGATTCTTTGGACTTACTAAATCACCTCAATTTTATACGTTTTCTGTTGTATTAAGTTCTGCTCATATCTTTATTTATCTTTTTTTCTATGTTCTCAGGGTTTATTGTTTTGATCTTCTGATGTCAATTAAAACTCTTGGTTATTCATTTTAATAAATATTTTACTTATAAAGATTTGAACTTTTGAAGATTCCAGCTTACTTGTAAGTTTCTAAGGGTCAGGTCCTCTCCATTGTTGCTGGCCTAAGGTTTAGTTCACCATATAGCAATGTATATATTGACCTATTTTCCCCTCGACTTTCTGTGATTCCCTACATCTCACCTTTCTTTGCAGACAAGCCATTTGAAATACCCTTAACTTATTTCACAGCCAATAAGCCATTGAAATAATGTGTATTTTTAGAGAAATCTTCGTATATAATTAGGCAGAAAATCTCACCTGCCATAGTTTTCAAAACAGCATAATTTCACTCTTCTCAATGCTTAATCTGTTGTATTACACAACCTTTGAGTATTTAGCTTTATCAATGACATGTACTTTAAAAATGTTTTAGAGATCCTACCAGTCTTTGCAAACATCCTTGTTCCTTGTTTCACGTCCAGTTTTATGTATATATTCTGCCTTGCACCTGATTATTCCAACAATTGATGGATGGCCTTGGGAATCTAATTCTGGTATTGATAGTCTTTACTGATTGTCTCCCCTCGTAGCTGATTTCTTCATTATTGTGTAAATTTAGATCATGAGCTCATGTTTAGCTAAACAGCTGACCTTGTAAGACGCTTAGGTGTGAACGCTCGTAAGCTTCAGCAGAAAGTCGGCAAAGATTTATTTGTGTCCCTCCAATGAGTTGCCCACGAGGACACCGTTTTCTACAAGTGTTGGTCCAATACTCCCTCTAGAGGCATGGGACTCCGACAGGGCTGATTGGCGGCCCCCGATCTGGGGCAGGGGCAGTGGGCAGCCTGTGGCCCAGGCAGGAGCCTCTTTGCATGTGTCCCTGGGACACATCTGCCTGCGAACTTCGGTCACCTGGCAGGAAGCTACGATGCCCAGACCTATGGTTAGCTGTGCAGCGAGGTGTACTGTGAGGACAGGTTCCACACACTTCAAGTAAGAGGTCGGCCTGAGTGGAAAGGTGAGAGTTTGGGCAGCTGTGCAGACAAAGAAGGCGCCCTTTGGCCTGGGCCTAAATGCTTGTGACAGCCCACTGGACCTGCCGTGCTCTGACGGCCCTGCCATGGGACCCCTGCTCCCCTGCCCTTTGTTCAGTCACAGCAGAGATGGCCACACCCACTCCTTCATTGAGGGCAGAGTTCCAACCACCGTCAGCCCCGCCCCCTCTCCGCAGGTTACCATGGACTACAGAGGCTGCATCCTGAGGCCAGGGCGTTCCGAGAATGCCAAGGGCAGACATGATGACCTTAAATGATTTCCTCTTGTGTCAGGTTTGGTAAACTTTAGGAGCTAGGAAATGGTCCACTTTACAGAAATGTTCAAATTTACTGGCATTTCATATATTCTCTGCTATAACATTGTGCTGATTCTTTCTGTATATTCTTTACTTATGTTTTTGTTTTCCTTAATCAAAGTGTGCCTTTTCAATCTTTTCAAAGAAGATTCTTTGGACTTACTAAATCACCTCAATTTTATACGTTTTCCGTTGTATTAAGTTCTGCTCATATCTTTATTTATCTTTTTTCTATGTTCTCAGGGTTTATTGTTTTGATCTTCTGATGTCAATTAAAACACTTGGTTATTCATTTTAATAAATATTATACTTATAAAGATTTGAACTTTTGAAGATTCCAGCTTACTTGTAAGTTTCTAAGGGTCAGGTCCTCTCCATTGTTGCTGGCCTAAGGTTTAGTTCACCATATAGAAATGTATATATTGACCTATTTTCCCCTCGTCTTTCTGTGATTCCCTACATCTCACCTTTCTTTGCAGACAAGCAATTTGAAATACCCTTAACTTATTTCACAGCCAATAAGTCATTGAAATAATGTGTATTTTTAGAGAAATCTTCTTATATAATTAGGCAGAAAATCTCACCTGCCATAGTTTTCAAAACAGCATAATTTCACTCTTCTCAATGCTTAATCTGTTGTATTACACAACCTTTGAGTATTTAGCTTTATCAATGACATGTAGAGATCCTACCAGTCTTTGAAAACCTCCTTGTTCCTTGTTTCAGGTCCAGTTTTATGTATATATTCTGCCTTGCACCTGATTATTCCAACAATTAATGGATGGCCTTGGGAATCTAATTCTGGTATTGATAGTCTTTACTGATTGTCTCCCCTCGGAGCTGATTTCTTCATTATTGTGTAAATTTAGATCATGAGCTCATGTTTAGCTAAACAGCTGACCTTGTAAGACGCTTAGGTGTGAACACTGGTAAGCTTCATCAGAAAGATGGGAAAGATTTATTTGTGTCCCTCCAATGAGTTGCCCACGAGGACACCGTTTTCTACAAGTGTTGGTCCAATACTCCCTCTAGAGGAAGGGCCTCCGACAGGGCTGATTGGCGGCCCCCGATCTGGGGCAGGGGCAGTGGGCAGCCTGTGGCCCGTGCTGGAGCCTCTTTGCATGTGTCCCTGGGACACATCTGCCTGCGAACTTCGGTCACCTGGCAGGAAGCTACGATGCCCAGACCTATGGTTAACTGTGCAGCAAGGTGTACTGTGAGGACAGGTTCCACACACACTTCAAGTAAGAGGTCGGCCTGAGTGGAAAGGTGAGAGTTTGGGCAGCTGTGCAGACAAAGAAGGCGCCCTTTGGCCTGGGCCTAAATGCTTGTGACACCCCACTGGACCTGCCGTGCTCTGACGGCCCTGCCCTGGGCCCCCTGCTCCCCTGCCCTTTGTTCAGTCACAGCAGAGATGGCCACACCCACTCCTTCAGTGAGGGCAGAGTTCCAACCACCCTCAGCCCCGCCCCCTCTCCGCAGGTTACCATGGACTACAGAGGCTGCATCCTGAGGCCAGGGCGTTCCGAGAATGCCAAGGGCAGACATGATGACCTTAAATGATTTCCTCTTGTGTCAGGTTTGGTAAACTTTAGGAGCTAGGAAATGGTCCACTTTACAGAAATGTTCAAATTTACTGGCATTTCTTATATTCTCTGCTATAACATTGTCCTGATTCTTTCTGTATATTCTTTACTTATGTTTTTGTTTTCCTTAATCAAAGTGTGTCTTTTCAATCTTTTCAAAGAAGATTCTTTGGACTTACTAAATCACCTCAATTTTATACGTTTTCTGTTGTATTAAGTTCTGCTCATATCTTTATTTATCTTTTTTCTATGTTCTCAGGGTTTATTGTTTTGATCTTCTGATGTCAATTAAAACACTTGGTTATTCATTGTAATAAATATTTTACTTATAAAGATTTGAACTTTTGAAGATTCCAGCTTACTTGTAAGTTTCTAAGGGTCAGGTCCTCTCCATTGTTGCTGGCCTAAGGTTTAGTTCACCATATAGCAATGTATATATTGACCTATTTTCCCCTCGACTTTCTGTGATTCCCTACATCTCACCTTTCTTTGCAGACAAGCCATTTGAAATACCCTTTACTTATTTCACAGCCAATAAGTCATTGAAATAATGT
This sequence comes from Mesoplodon mirus, assembly GCF_964341445.2. Classification (NCBI taxonomy): domain Eukaryota; kingdom Metazoa; phylum Chordata; class Mammalia; order Artiodactyla; family Ziphiidae; genus Mesoplodon; species Mesoplodon mirus. Next base: position 178,453 of record NW_028295256.1, read on the forward strand.
GTATTTTTAGAGAAATCTTCTTATATAATTAGGCAGAAAATCTCACCTGCCATAGTTTTCAAAACAGCATAATTTCACTCTTCTCAATGCTTAATCTGTTGTATTACACAACCTTTGAGTATTTAGCTTTATCAATGACATGTCCTTTAAAAATGTTTTAGAGATCCTACCAGTCTTTGAAAACATCCTTGTTCCTTGTTTCAGTTCCAGTTTTATGTATATATTCTGCCTTGCACCTGATTATTCCAACAATTGATGGATGGCGTTGGGAATCTAATTCTGGTATTGATACTCTTTCCTGATTGTCTTCCCTCGTAGCTGATTTTTTCATTATTGTGTAAATTTAGATCATGAGCTCATGTTTAGCTAAACAGCTGACCTTCTAAGACGCTTAGGTGTGTACGCTCGCAAGCTTCAGGAAAAAGTCGGCAAAATTTATTTGTGTCCCTCCAATGAGTTGCCCACGAGGACACCGTTTTCTACAAGTGTTGATCCAATACTCCCTCTAGAGGAAGGGGACTCCGACAGGGCTGATTGGCGGCCCCCGATCTGGGGCAGGTGCAGTGGGCAGCCAGTGGCCCGGGCTGGAGCCTCTTTGCATGTGTCCCTGGGACACATCTGCCTGCGAACTTCGGTCACCTGGCAGGAAGCTACGATGTCCAGACCTATGGTTAACTGTGCAGCTAGGTGTACTGTGAGGACATGTTCCACACACACTTCAAGTAAGAGGTCGGCCTGAGTGGAAAGGTGAGAGTTTGGGCAGCTGTGCAGACAAAGAAGGCGCCCTTTGGCCTGGGCCTAAATGCTTGTGACAGCCCACTGGACCTGCCGTGCTCTGACGGCCCTGCCCTGGGCCCCCTGCTCCCCTGCCCTTTGTTCAGTCACAGCAGAGATGGCCACACCCACTCCTTCAGTGAGGGCAGAGTTCCAACCACCCTCAGCCCCGCCCCCTCTCCGCAGGTTACCATGGACTACAGAGGCTGCATCCTGAGGCCAGGGCGTTCCGAGAATGCCAAGGGCAGACATGATGACCTTAAATGATTTCCTCTTGTGTCAGGTTTGGTAAACTTTAGGAGCTAGGAAATGGTCCACTTTACAGAAATGTTCAAATTTACTGGCATTTCATATATTCTCTGCTATAACATTGTGCTGATTCTTTCTGTATATTCTTTACTTATGTTTTTGTTTTCCTTAATCAAAGTGTGTCTTTTCAATCTTTTCAAAGAAGATTCTTTGGACTTACTAAATCACCTCAATTTTATACGTTTTCCGTTGTATTAAGTTCTGCTCATATCTTTATTTATCTTTTTTCTATGTTCTCAGGGTTTATTGTTTTGATCTTCTGATGTCAATTAAAACACTTGGTTATTCATTTTAATAAATATTATACTTATAAAGATTTGAACTTTTGAAGATTCCAGCTTACTTGTAAGTTTCTAAGGGTCAGGTCCTCTCCATTGTTGCTGGCCTAAGGTTTAGTTCACCATATAGCAATGTATATATTGACCTATTTTCCCCTCGACTTTCTGTGATTCCCTACATCTCACCTGTCTTTGCAGACAAGCCATTTGAAATACCCTTAACTTATTTCACAGCCAATAAGTCATTGAAATAATGTGTATTTTTAGAGAAATCTTCTTATATAATTAGGCAGAAAATCTCACCTGCCATAGTTTTCAAAACAGCATAATTTCACTCTTCTCAATGCTTAATCTGTTGTATTACACAACCTTTGAGTATTTAGCTTTATCAATGACATGTAGAGATCCTACCAGTCTTTGAAAACATCATTGTTCCTTGTTTCAGGTCCAGTTTTATGTATATATTCTGCCTTGCACCTGATTATTCCAACAATTGATGGATGGCCTTGGGAATCTAATTCTGGTATTGATAGTCTTTACTGATTGTCTCCCCTCGTAGCTGATTTCTTCATTATTGTGTAAATTTAGATCATGAGCTCATGTTTAGCTAAACAGCTGACCTTGTAAGACGCTTAGGTGTGAACACTCGTAAGCTTCAGCAGAAAGATGGCAAAGATTTACTTGTTTCCCTCCAATGAGTTGCCCACGAGGACACCGCTTTCTACAAGTGTTGGTCCAATACTCCCTCTAGAGGAAGGGCCTCCGACAGGGCTGATTGGCGGCCCCCGATCTGGGGCAGGGGCAGTGGGCAGCCTGTGGCCCGGGCTGGAGCCTCTTTGCATGTGTCCCTGGGACACATCTGCCTGCGAACTTCGGTCACCTGGCAGGAAGCTACGATGTCCTGACCTATGGTTAACTGTGCAGCAAGGTGTACTGTGAGGACAGGTTCCACACACACTTCAAGTAAGAGGTCGGCCTGAGTGGAAAGGTGAGAGTTTGGGCAGCTGTGCAGACAAAGAAGGCGCCCTTTGGCCTGGGTCTAAATGCTTGTGACACCCCACTGGACCTGCCGTGCTCTGACGGCCCTGCCCTGGGCCCCCTGCTCCCCTGCCCTTTGTTCAGTCACAGCAGAGATGGCCACACCCACTCCTTCAGTGAGGGCAGAGTTCCAACCACCCTCAGCCCCGCCCCCTCTCCGCAGGTTACCATGGACTACAGAGGCTGCATCCTGAGGCCAGGGCGTTCCGAGAATGCCAAGGGCAGACATGATGACCTTAAATGATTTCCTCTTGTGTCAGGTTTGGTAAACTTTAGGAGCTAGGAAATGGTCCACTTTACAGAAATGTTCAAATTTACTGGCATTTCATATATTCTCTGCTATAACATTGTGCTGATTCTTTCTGTATATTCTTTACTTATGTTTTTGTTTTCCTTAATCAAAGTGTGTCTTTTCAATCTTTTCAAAGAAGATTCTTTGGACTTACTAAATCACCTCAATTTTATACGTTTTCTGTTGTATTAAGTTCTGCTCATATCTTTATTTATCTTTTTTCTATGTTCTCAGGGTTTATTGTTTTGATCTTCTGATGTCAATTAAAACACTTGGTTATTCATTTTAATAAATATTTTACTTATAAAGATTTGAACTTTTGAAGATTCCAGCTTACTTGTAAGTTTCTAAGGGTCAGGTCCTCTCCATTGTTGCTGGCCTAAGGTTTAGTTCACCATATAGCAATGTATATATTGACCTATTTTCCCCTCGACTTTCTGTGATTCCCTACATCTCACCTGTCTTTGCAGACAAGCCATTTGAAATACCCTTAACTTATTTCACAGCCAATAAGTCATTGAAATAATGTGTATTTTTAGAGAAATCTTCTTATATAATTAGGCAGAAAATCTCACCTGCCATAGTTTTCAAAACAGCATAATTTCACTCTTCTCAATGCTTAATCTGTTGTATTACACAACCTTTGAGTATTTAGCTTTATCAATGACATGTAGAGATCCTACCAGTCTTTGAAAACATCATTGTTCCTTGTTTCAGGTCCAGTTTTATGTATATATTCTGCCTTGCACCTGATTATTCCAACAATTGATGGATGGCCTTGGGAATCTAATTCTGGTATTGATAGTCTTTACTGATTGTCTCCCCTCGTAGCTGATTTCTTCATTATTGTGTAAATTTAGATCATGAGCTCATGTTTAGCTAAACAGCTGACCTTGTAAGACGCTTAGGTGTGAACACTCGTAAGCTTCAGCAGAAAGATGGCAAAGATTTACTTGTTTCCCTCCAATGAGTTGCCCACGAGGACACCGTTTTCTACAAGTGTTGGTCCAATACTCCCTCTAGAGGAAGGGCATCCGACAGGGCTGATTGGCGGCCCCCGATCTGGGGCAGGGGCAGTGGGCAGCCTGTGGCCCGGGCTGGAGCCTCTTTGCATGTGTCCCTGGGACACATCTGCCTGCGAACTTCGGTCACCTGGCAGGAAGCTACGATGTCCAGACCTATGGTTAACTGTGCAGCAAGGTGTACTGTGAGGACAGGTTCCACACACACTTCAAGTAAGAGGTCGGCCTGAGTGGAAAGGTGAGAGTTTGGGCAGCTGTGCAGACAAAGAAGGCGCCCTTTGGCCTGGGTCTAAATGCTTGTGACACCCCACTGGACCTGCCGTGCTCTGACGGCCCTGCCCTGGGCCCCCTGCTCCCCTGCCCTTTGTTCAGTCACAGCAGAGATGGCCACACCCACTCCTTCAGTGAGGGCAGAGTTCCAACCACCCTCAGCCCCGCCCCCTCTCCGCAGGTTACCATGGACTACAGAGGCTGCATCCTGAGGCCAGGGCGTTCCGAGAATGCCAAGGGCAGACATGATGACCTTAAATGATTTCCTCTTGTGTCAGGTTTGGTAAACTTTAGGAGCTAGGAAATGGTCCACTTTACAGAAATGTTCAAATTTACTGGCGTTTCATATATTCTCTGCTATAACATTGTGCTGATTCTTTCTGTATATTCTTTACTTATGTTTTTGTTTTCCTTAATCAAAGTGTGTCTTTTCAATCTTTTCAAAGAAGATTCTTTGGACTTACTAAATCACCTCAATTTTATACGTTTTCTGTTGTATTAAGTTCTGCTCATATCTTTATTTATCTTTTTTCTATGTTCTCAGGGTTTATTGTTTTGATCTTCTGATGTCAATTAAAACACTTGGTTATTCATTTTAATAAATATTTTACTTATAAAGATTTGAACTTTTGAAGATTCCAGCTTACTTGTAAGTTTCTAAGGGTCAGGTCCTCTCCATTGTTGCTGGCCTAAGGTTTAGTTCACCATATAGCAATGTATATATTGACCTATTTTCCCCTCGACTTTCTGTGATTCCCTACATCTCACCTGTCTTTGCAGACAAGCCATTTGAAATACCCTTAACTTATTTCACAGCCAATAAGTCATTGAAATAATGTGTATTTTTAGAGAAATCTTCTTATATAATTAGGCAGAAAATCTCACCTGCCATAGTTTTCAAAACAGCATAATTTCACTCTTCTCAATGCTTAATCTGTTGTATTACACAACCTTTGAGTATTTAGCTTTATCAATGACATGTACTTTAAAAATGTTTTAGAGATCCTACCAGTCTTTGAAAACATCCTTGTTCCTTGTTTCAGTTCCAGTTTTATGTATATATTCTGCCTTGCACCTGATTATTCCAACAATTGATGGATGGCCTTGGGAATCTAATTCTGGTATTGATACTCTTTCCTGATTGTCTTCCCTCGTAGCTGATTTTTCATTATTGTGTAAATTTAGATCATGAGCTCATGTTTAGCTAAACAGCTGACCTTGTAAGACGCTTAGGTGTGTACGCTCGCAAGCTTCAGGAAAAAGTCGGCAAAATTTATTTGTGTCCCTCCAATGAGTTGCCCACGAGGACACCGTTTTCTACAAGTGTTGGTCCAATACTCCCTCTAGAGGAAGGGGACTCCGACAGGGCTGATTGGCGGCCCCCGATCTGGGGCAGGGGCAGTGGGCAGCCTGTGGCCCGGGCTGGAGCCTCTTTGCATGTGTCCCTGGGACACATCTGCCTGTGAACTTCGGTCACCTGGCAGGAAGCTACGATGTCCAGACCTATGGTTAACTGTGCAGCAAGGTGTACTGTGAGGACAGGTTCCACACACACTTCAAGTAAGAGGTCGGCCTGAGTGGAAAGGTGAGAGTTTGGGCAGCTGTGCAGACAAAGAAGGCGCCCTTTGGCCTGGGCCTAAATGCTTGTGACACCCCACTGGACCTGCCGTGCTCTGACGGCCCTGCCCTGGGCCCCCTGCTCCCCTGCCCTTTGTTCAGTCACAGCAGAGATGGCCACACCCACTCCTTCAGTGAGGGCAGAGTTCCAACCACCCTCAGCCCCGCCCCCTCTCCGCAGGTTACCATGGACTACAGAGGCTGCATCCTGAGGCCAGGGCGTTCCGAGAATGCCAAGGGCAGACATGATGACCTAAAATGATTTCCTCTTGTGTCAGGTTTGGTAAACTTTAGGAGCTAGGAAATGGTCCACTTTACAGAAATGTTCAAATTTACTGGCATTTCATATATTCTCTGCTATAACATTGTCCTGATTCTTTCTGTATATTCTTTATTTATGTTTTTGTTTTCCTTAATCAAAGTGTGTCTTTTCAATCTTTTCAAAGAAGATTCTTTGGACTTACTAAATCACCTCAATTTTATACGTTTTCTGTTGTATTAAGTTCTGCTCATATCTTTATTTATCTTTTTTTCTATGTTCTCAGGGTTTATTGTTTTGATCTTCTGATGTCAATTAAAACTCTTGGTTATTCATTTTAATAAATATTTTACTTATAAAGATTTGAACTTTTGAAGATTCCAGCTTACTTGTAAGTTTCTAAGGGTCAGGTCCTCTCCATTGTTGCTGGCCTAAGGTTTATTTCACCATATAGCAATGTATATATTGACCTATTTTCCCCTCGACTTTCTGTGATTCCCTACATCTCACCTTTCTTTGCAGACAAGCCATTTGAAATACCCTTAACTTATTTCACAGCCAATAAGCCATTGAATTAATGTGTATTTTTAGAGAAATCTTCGTATATAATTAGGCAGAAAATCTCACCTGCCATAGTTTTCAAAACAGCATAATTTCACTCTTCTCAATGCTTAATCTGTTGTATTACACAACCTTTGAGTATTTAGCTTTATCAATGACATGTACTTTAAAAATGTTTTAGAGATCCTACCAGTCTTTGCAAACATCCTTGTTCCTTGTTTCACGTCCAGTTTTATGTATATATTCTGCCTTGCACCTGATTATTCCAACAATTGATGGATGGCCTTGGGAATCTAATTCTGGTATTGATAGTCTTTACTGATTGTCTCCCCTCGTAGCTGATTTCTTCATTATTGTGTAAATTTAGATCATGAGCTCATGTTTAGCTAAACAGCTGACCTTATAAGACGCTTAGGTGTGAACGCTCGTAAGCTTCAGCAGAAAGTCGGCAAAGATTTATTTGTGTCCCTCCAATGAGTTGCCCACGAGGACACCGTTTTCTACAAGTGTTGGTCCAATACTCCCTCTAGAGGCATGGGACCCCGACAGGGCTGATTTGCGGCCCCCGATCTGGGGCAGGGGCAGTGGGCAGCCTGTGGCCCAGGCAGGAGCCTCTTTGCATGTGTCCCTGGGACACATCTGCCTGCGAACTTCGGTCACATGGCAGGAAGCTACGATGCCCAGACCTATGGTTAGCTGTGCAGCGAGGTGTACTGTGAGGACAGGTTCCACACACACTTCAAGTAAGAGGTCGGCCTGAGTGGAAAGTTGAGAGTTTGGGCAGCTGTGCAGACAAAGAAGGCGCTCTTTGTCCTGGGCCTAAATGCTTGTGACACCCCACTGGACCTGCCGTGCTCTGACGGCCCTGCCCTGGGCCCCCTGCTCCCCTGCCCTTTGTTCAGTCACAGCAGAGATGGCCACACCCACTCCTTCAGTGAGGGCAGAGTTCCAACCACCCTCAGCCCCGCCCCCTCTCCGCAGGTTACCATGGACTACAGAGGCTGCATCCTGAGGCCAGGGCGTTCCGAGAATGCCAAGGGCAGACATGATGACCTTAAATGATTTCCTCTTGTGTCAGGTTTGGTAAACTTTAGGAGCTAGGAAATGGTCCACTTTACAGAAATGTTCAAATTTACTGGCATTTCATATATTCTCTGCTATAACATTGTGCTGATTCTTTCTGTATATTCTTTACTTATGTTTTTGTTTTCCTTAATCAAAGTGTGCCTTTTCAATCTTTTCAAAGAAGATTCTTTGGACTTACTAAATCACCTCAATTTTATACGTTTTCCGTTGTATTAAGTTCTGCTCATATCTTTATTTATCTTTTTTCTATGTTCTCAGGGTTTATTGTTTTGATCTTCTGATGTCAATTAAAACACTTGGTTATTCATTTTAATAAATATTATACTTATAAAGATTTGAACTTTTGAAGATTCCAGCTTACTTGTAAGTTTCTAAGGGTCAGGTCCTCTCCATTGTTGCTGGCCTAAGGTTTAGTTCACCATATAGCAATGTATATATTGACCTAGTTTCCCCTCGACTTTTTGTGATTCCCTACATCTCACCTTTCTTTGCAGACAAGCCATTTGAAATACCCTTAACTTATTTCACAGCCAATAAGTCATTGAAATAATGTGTATTTTTAGAGAAATCTTCTTATATAATTAGGCAGAAAATCTCACCTGCCATAGTTTTCAAAACAGCATAATTTCACTCTTCTCAATGCTTAATCTGTTGTATTACACAACCTTTGAGTATTTAGCTTTATCAATGACATGTACTTTAAAAATGTTTTAGAGATCCTACCAGTCTTTGAAAACATCCTTGTTCCTTGTTTCAGTTCCAGTTTTATGTATATATTCTGCCTTGCACCTGATTATTCCAACAATTGATGGATGTCGTTGGGAATCTAATTCTGGTATTGATACTCTTTCCTGATTGTCTTCCCTCGTAGCTGATTTTTTCATTATTGTGTAAATTTAGATCATGAGCTCATGTTTAGCTAAACAGCTGACCTTCTAAGACGCTTAGGTGTGTACGCTCGCAAGCTTCAGGAAAAAGTCGGCAAAATTTATTTGTGTCCCTCCAATGAGTTGCCCACGAGGACACCGTTTTCTACAAGTGTTGATCCAATACTCCCTCTAGAGGAAGGGGACTCCGACAGGGCTGATTGGCGGCCCCCGATCTGGGGCAGGTGCAGTGGGCAGCCAGTGGCCCGGGCTGGAGCCTCTTTGCATGTGTCCCTGGGACACATCTGCCTGCGAACTTCGGTCACCTGGCAGGAAGCTACGATGTCCAGACCTATGGTTAACTGTGCAGCTAGGTGTACTGTGAGGACATGTTCCACACACACTTCAAGTAAGAGGTCGGCCTGAGTGGAAAGGTGAGAGTTTCGGCAGCTGTGCAGACAAAGAAGGCGCCCTTTGGCCTGGGCCTAAATGCTTGTGACAGCCCACTGGACCTGCCGTGCTCTGAGGGCCCTGCCCTGGGCCCCCTGCTCCCCTGCCCTTTGTTCAGTCACAGCAGAGATGGCCACACCCACTCCTTCAGTGAGGGCAGAGTTCCAACCACCCTCAGCCCCGCCCCCTCTCCGCAGGTTACCATGGACTACAGAGGCTGCATCCTGAGGCCAGGGCGTTCCGAGAATGCCAAGGGCAGACATGATGACCTTAAATGATTTCCTCTTGTGTCAGGTTTGGTAAACTTTAGGAGCTAGGAAATGGTCCACTTTACAGAAATGTTCAAATTTACTGGCATTTCATATATTCTCTGCTATAACATTGTGCTGATTCTTTCTGTATATTCTTTACTTATGTTTTTGTTTTCCTTAATCAAAGTGTGTCTTTTCAATCTTTTCAAAGAAGATTCTTTGGACTTACTAAATCACCTCAATTTTATACGTTTTCCGTTGTATTAAGTTCTGCTCATAACTTTATTTATCTTTTTTCTATGTTCTCAGGGTTTATTGTTTTGATCTTCTGATGTCAATTAAAAGACTTGGTTATTCATTTTAATAAATATTATACTTATAAAGATTTGAACTTTTGAAGATTCCAGCTTACTTGTAAGTTTCTAAGGGTCAGGTCCTCTCCATTGTTGCTGGCCTAAGGTTTAGTTCACCATATAGCAATGTATATATTGACCTATTTTCCCCTCGACTTTCTGTGATTCCCTACATCTCACCTGTCTTTGCAGACAAGCCATTTGAAATACCCTTAACTTATTTCACAGCCAATAAGTCATTGAAATAATGTGTATTTTTAGAGAAATCTTCTTATATAATTAGGCAGAAAATCTCACCTGCCATAGTTTTCAAAACAGCATAATTTCACTCTTCTCAATGCTTAATCTGTTGTATTACACAACCTTTGAGTATTTAGCTTTATCAATGACATGTAGAGATCCTACCAGTCTTTGAAAACATCATTGTTCCTTGTTTCAGGTCCAGTTTTATGTATATATTCTGCCTTGCACCTGATTATTCCAACAATTGATGGATGGCCTTGGGAATCTAATTCTGGTATTGATAGTCTTTACTGATTGTCTCCCCTCGTAGCTGATTTCTTCATTATTGTGTAAATTTAGATCATGAGCTCATGTTTAGCTAAACAGCTGACCTTGTAAGACGCTTAGGTGTGAACACTCGTAAGCTTCAGCAGAAAGATGGCAAAGATTTACTTGTTTCCCTCCAATGAGTTGCCCACGAGGACACCGTTTTCTACAAGTGTTGGTCCAATACTCCCTCTAGAGGAAGGGCCTCCGACAGGGCTGATTGGCGGCCCCCGATCTGGGGCAGGGGCAGTGGGCAGCCTGTGGCCCGGGCTGGAGCCTCTTTGCATGTGTCCCTGGGACACATCTGCCTGCGAACTTCGGTCACCTGGCAGGAAGCTACGATGTCCAGACCTATGGTTAACTGTGCAGCAAGGTGTACTGTGAGGACAGGTTCCACACACACTTCATGTAAGAGGTCGGCCTGAGTGGAAAGGTGAGAGTTTGGGCAGCTGTGCAGACAAAGAAGGCGCCCTTTGGCCTGGGCCTAAATGCTTGTGACACCCCACTGGACCTGCCGTGCTCTGACGGCCCTGCCCTGGGCCCCTGCTCCCCTGCCCTTTGTTCAGTCACAGCAGAGATGGCCACACCCACTCCTTCAGTGAGGGCAGAGTTCCAACCACCCTCAACCCCGCCCCCTCTCCGCAGGTTACCATGGACTACAGAGGCTGCATCCTGAGGCCAGGGCGTTCCGAGAATGCCAAGGGCAGACATGATGACCTTAAATGATTTCCTCTTGTGTCAGGTTTGGTAAACTTTAGGAGCTAGGAAATGGTCCACTTTACAGAAATGTTCAAATTTACTGGCATTTCATATATTCTCAGCTATAACATTGTGCTGATTCTTTCTGTATATTCTTTACTTATGTTTTTGTTTTCCTTAATCAAAGTGTGTCTTTTCAATCTTTTCAAAGAAGATTCTTTGGACTTACTAAATCACCTCAATTTTATACGTTTTCTGTTGTATTAAGTTCTGCTCATATCTTTATTTATCTTTTTTCTATGTTCTCAGGGTTTATTGTTTTGATCTTCTGATGTCAATTAAAACACTTGGTTATTCATTTTAATAAATATTATACTTATAAAGATTTGAACTTTTGAAGATTCCAGCTTACTTCTAAGTTTCTAAGGGTCAGGTCCTCTCCATTGTTGCTGGCCTAAGGTTTATTTCACCATATAGCAATGTATATATTGACCTATTTTCCCCTCGACTTTCTGTGATTCCCTACATCTCACCTGTCTTTGCAGACAAGCCATTTGAAATACCCTTAACTTATTTCACAGCCAATAAGTCATTGAAATAATGTGTATTTTTAGAGAAATCTTCTTATATAATTAGGCAGAAAATCTCACCTGCCATAGTTTTCAAAACAGCATAATTTCACTCTTCTCAATGCTTAATCTGTTGTATTACACAACCTTTGAGTATTTAGCTTTATCAATGACATGTAGAGATCCTACCAGTCTTTGAAAACATCATTGTTCCTTGTTTCAGGTCCAGTTTTATGTATATATTCTGCCTTGCACCTGATTATTCCAACAATTGATGGATGGCCTTGGGAATCTAATTCTGGTATTGATAGTCTTTACTGATTGTCTCCCCTCGTAGCTGATTTCTTCATTATTGTGTAAATTTAGATCATGAGCTCATGTTTAGCTAAACAGCTGACCTTGTAAGACGCTTAGGTGTGAACACTCGTAAGCTTCAGCAGAAAGATGGCACAGATTTACTTGTTTCCCTCCAATGAGTTGCCCACGAGGACACCGTTTTCTACAAGTGTTGGTCCAATACTCCCTCTAGAGGAAGGGCCTCCGACAGGGCTGATTGGCGGCCCCCGATCTGGGGCAGGGGCAGTGGGCAGCCTGTGGCCCGGGCTGGAGCCTCTTTGCATGTGTCCCTGGGACACATCTGCCTGCGAACTTCGGTCACCTATCAGGAAGCTACGATGTCCAGACCTATGGTTAACTGTGCAGCAAGGTGTACTGTGAGGACAGGTTCCACACACACTTCAAGTAAGAGGTCGGCCAGAGTGGAAAGTTGAGAGTTTGGGCAGCTGTGCAGACAAAGAAGGCGCCCTTTGGCCTGGGCCTAAATGCTTGTGACACCCCACTGGACCTGCCGTGCTCTGACGGCCCTGCCCTGGGCCCCCTGCTCCCCTGCCCTTTGTTCAGTCACAGCAGAGATGGCCACACCCACTCCTACAGTGAGGGCAGAGTTCCAACCACCCTCAGCCCCGCCCCGTCTCCGCAGGTTACCATGGACTACAGAGGCTGCATCCTGAGGCCAGGGCGTACCGAGAATGCCAAGGGCAGACATGATGACCTTAAATGATTTCCTCTTGTGTCAGGTTTGGTAAACTTTAGGAGCTAGGAAATGGTCCACTTTACAGAAATGTTCAAATTTACTGGCATTTCATATATTCTCTGCTATAACATTGTGCTGATTCTTTCTGTATATTCTTTACTTATGTTTTTGTTTTCCTTAATCAAAGTGTGTCTTTTCAATCTTTTCAAAGAAGATTCTTTGGACTTACTAAATCACCTCAATTTTATACGTTTTCTGTTGTATTAAGTTCTGCTCATATCTTTATTTATCTTTTTTCTATGTTCTCAGGGTTTATTGTTTTGATCTTCTAATGTCAATTAAAACACTTGGTTATTCATTTTAATAAATATTTTACTTATAAAGATTTGAACTTTTGAACATTCCAGCTTACTTGTAAGTTTCTAAGGGTCAGGTCCTCTCCATTGTTGCTGGCCTAAGGTTTAGTTCACCATATAGCAATGTATATATTGACCTATTTTCCCCTCGACTTTCTGTGATTCCCTACATCTCACCTTTCTTTGCAGACAAGCCATTTGAAATACCCTTAACTTATTTCACAGCCAATAAGTCATTGAAATAATGTGTATTTTTAGAGAAATCTTCTTATATAATTAGGCAGAAAATCTCACCTGCCATAGTTTTCAAAACAGCATAATTTCACTCTTCTCAATGCTTAATCTGTTGTATTACACAACCTTTGAGTATTTAGCTTTATCAATGACATGTCCTTTAAAAATGTTTTAGAGATCCTACCAGTCTTTGAAAACATCCTTGTTCCTTGTTTCAGTTCCAGTTTTTTGTATATATTCTGCCTTGCACCTGATTATTCCAACAATTGATGGATGGCCTTGGGAATCTAATTCTGGTATTGATAGTCTTTACTGATTGTCTCCCCTCGTAGCTGATTTTTTCATTATTGTGTAAATTTAGATCATGAGCTCATGTTTAGCTAAACAGCTGACCTTCTAAGAAGCTTAGGTGTGAACGCTCATAAGCTTCAGGAAAAAGTCGGCAAAATTTATTTGTGTCCCTCCAATGAGTTGCCCACCAGGACACCGTTTTCTACAAGTGTTGGTCCAATACTCCCTCTGGAGGAAAGGGATTCCGACAGGGCTGATTGGCGGCCCCCGATCTGGGGCAGGGGCAGTGGGCAGCCTGTGGCCCGGTCTGGAGCCTCTTTGCATGTGTCCCTGGGACACATCTGCCTGCGAACTTCGATCACCTGGCAGGAAGCTACGATGCCCAGACCTATGGTTAGCTGTGCAGCGAGGTGTACTGTGAGGACAGGTTCCACACACACTTCAAGTAAGAGGTCGGCCTGAGTGGAAAGGTGAGAGTTTGGGCAGCTGTGCAGACAAAAAAGGCATACTTTGGCCTGGGCCTAAATGCTTGTGACACGCCACTGGACCTGCCGTGCTCTGAGGGCCCTGCCCTGGGCCCCGTGCTCCCGTGCCATTTGTTCAGTCACATCAGAGATGGCCACACCAACTCCTTCAGTGAGGGCAGTGTTCCAACCAACCTCAACCCCGCCCCCTCTCCGCAGTTTACCATGGACTACAGAGGCTGCATCCTGAGGCCAGGGCGTTCCGAGGATGCCAAGGGCAGACATGATGACATTAAATGATTTCCTCTTGTGTCAGGTTTGGTAAACTTTAGGAGCTAGGAAATGGTCCACTTTACAGAAATGTTCAAATTTACTGGCATTTCATATATTCTCTGCTATAACATTGTCCTGATTCTTTCTGTATATTCTTTACTTATGTTTTTGTTTTCCTTAATCAAAGTGTGTCTTTTCAATCTTTTCAAAGAAGATTCTTTGGACTTACTAAATCACCTCAATTTTATTCGTTTTCTGTTGTATTAAGTTCTGCTCATATCTTTATTTATCTTTTTTCTATGTTCTCTGGGTTTATTGTTTTGATCTTCTGATGTCAATTAAAACACTTGGTTTTTCATTTTAATAAATATTTTACTTATAAAGATTTCAACTTTTGAAGATTCCAGCTTACTTGTAAGTTTCTAAGGGTCAGGTCCTCTCCATTGTTGCTGGCCTAAGGTTTAGTTCACCATATAGCAATGTATATATTGACCTATTTTCCCCTCGACTTTCTGTGATTCCCTACATATCACCTTTCTTTGCAGACAAGCCATTTGAAATACCCTTAACTTATTTCACAGCCAATAAGTCATTGAAATAATGTGTATTTTTAGAGAAATCTTCTTATATAATTAGGCAGAAAATCTCACCTGCCATAGTTTTCAAAACAGCATAATTTCACTCTTCTCAATGCTTAATCTGTTGTATTACACAACCTTTGAGTATTTAGCTTTATCAATGACATGTACTTTAAAAATGTTTTTGAGATCCTACCAGTCTTTGAAAACATCCTTGTTCCTTGTTTCAGTTCCAGTTTATTGTATATATTCTGCCTTGCACCTGATTATTCCAACAATTGATGGATGGCCTTGGGTATCTAATTCAGGTATTGATAGTCTTTACTGATTGTCTCCCCTCGTAGCTGATTTCTTCATTATTGTGTAAATTTAGATCATGAGCTCATGTTTAGCTAAACAGCTGACCTTGTAAGACGCTTAGGTGTGAACGCTCGTAAGCTTCAGGAGAAAGTCGGCAAAATTTATTTGTGTCCCTCCAATGAGTTGCCCACGAGGACACCGTTTTCTACAAGTGTTGGTCCAATACTCCCTCTAGAAGAAGGGCCTCCGACAGGGCTGATTGGCGGCCCCCGATCTGGGGCAGGGGCAGTGGGCAGCCTGTGGCCCGGGCTGGAGCCTCTTTGCATGTGTCCCTGGGACACATCTGCCTGCGAACTTCGGTCACCTGGCAGGAAGCTACGATGCCCAGACCTATGGTTAGCTGTGCAGCGAGGTGTACTGTGAGGACAGGTTCCACACACACTTCAAGTAAGAGGTTGGCCAGAGTGGAAAGATGAGAGTTTGGGCAGCTGTGCAGAAAAAGAAGGTGCCCTTTGGCCTGGGCCTAAATGCTTGTGACAGACCAGTGGACCTGCCGTGCTCTGAGGGCCCTGCCCTGGGCCCCCTCCTCCCCTGCCCTTTGCTCAGTCACAGCAGAGATGGCCACACCCACTCCTTCAGTGAGGGCAGAGTTCCAACCACCCTCAGCCCCGCCCCCTCTCCTCAGGTTACCATGGACTACAGAGGCTGCATCCTGAGGCCAGGGCGTTCTGAGAATGCCAAGGGCAGACATGATGACCTTAAATGATTTCCTCTTGTGTCAGGTTTGGTAAACTTTAGGAGCTAGGAAATGGTCCACTTTACAGAAATGTTCAAATTTACTGGCATTTCATATATTCTCTGATATTACATTGTCCTGATTCTTTCTGTATATTCTTTACTTATGTTTTTGTTTTCCTTAATCAAAGTGTGTCTTTTCAATCTTTTCAAAGAAGATTCTTTGGACTTACTAAATCACCTCAATTTTATACGTTTTCTGTTGTATTAAGTTCTGCTCATATCTTTATTTATCTTTTTTCTATGATCTCAGGGTTTATTGTTTTGATCTTCTGATGTCAATTAAAACACTTGGTTATTCATTTTAATAAATATTTAACTTATAAAGATTTGAACTTTTGAAGATTCCAGCTTACTTGTAAGTTTCTAAGGGTCAGGTCCTCTCCATTGTTGCTGGCCTAAGGTTTAGTTCACCATATAGCAATGTATATATTGACCTATTTTCCCCTCGACTTTCTGTGATTCCCTACATCTCACCTTTCTTTGCAGACAAGCCATTTGAAATACCCTTAACTTATTTCACAGCCAATAAGTCATTGAAATAATGTGTATTCTTAGAGAAATCTTCTTATATAATTAGGCAGAAAATCTCACCTGCCATAGTTTTCAAAACAGCATAATTTCACTCTTCTCAATGCTTAATCTGTTGTATTACACAACCTTTGAGTATTTAGCTTTATCAATGACATGTACTTTAAAAATGTTTTAGTGATCCTACAAGTCTTTGAAAACATCCTTGTTCCTTCTTTCAGTTCCAGTTTTATGTATATATTCTGCCTTGCACCTGATTATTCCAACAATTGATGGATGGCCTTGGGAATCTAATTCTGGTATTGATAGTCTTTACTGATTGTCTCCCCTCGTAGCTGATTTCTTCATTATTGTGTAAATTTAGATCATGAGCTCATGTTTAGCTAAACAGCTGACCTTGTAAGATGCTTAGGTGTGTACGCTCGCAAGCTTCAGGAGAAAGTCGGCAAAATTTATTTGTGTCCCTCCAATGAGTTGCCCACCAGAACACCGTTTTCTACAAGTGTTGGTCCAATAATCCCTCTAGAGGAAGGGGACTCCGACAGGGCTGATTGGCGGCCCCCGATCTGGGGCAGGGGCAGTGGGCAGGCTGTGGCCCGGGCTGGAGCGTCTTTGCATGTGTCCCTGGGACACATCTGCCTGCGAACTTCGGTCACCTGGCAGGAAGCTACGATGCCCAGACCTATGGTTAGCTGTGCAGCGAGGTGTACTGTGAGGACAGGTTCCACACACACTTCAAGTAAGAGGTTGGCCAGAGTGGAAAGATGAGAGTTTGGGCAGCTGTGCAGAAAAAGAAGGTGCCCTTTGGCCTGGGCCTAAATGCTTGTGACAGCCCAGTGGACCTGCCGTGCTCTGAGGGCCCTGCCCTGGGCCCCCTCCTCCCCTGCCCTTTGTTCAGTCACAGCAGAGATGGCCACACCCACTCCTTCAGTGAGGGCAGAGTTCCAACCACCCTCAGCCCCGCCCCCTCTCCTCAGGTTACCATGGACTACAGAGGCTGCATCCTGAGGCCAGGGCGTTCTGAGAATGCCAAGGGCAGACATGATGACCTTAAATGATTTCCTCTTGTGTCAGGTTTGGTAAACTTTAGGAGCTAGGAAATGGTCCACTTTACAGAAATGTTCAAATTTACTGGCATTTCATATATTCTCTGATATTACATTGTCCTGATTCTTTCTGTATATTCTTTACTTATGTTTTTGTTTTCCTTAATCAAAGTGTGTCTTTTCAATCTTTTCAAAGAAGATTCTTTGGACTTACTAAATCACCTCAATTTTATACGTTTTCTGTTGTATTAAGTTCTGCTCATATCTTTATTTATCTTTTTTCTATGATCTCAGGGTTTATTGTTTTGATCTTCTGATGTCCATTAAAAGACTTGGTTATTCATTTTAATAAATATTCTACTTATAAAGATTTGAACTTTTGAAGATTCCAGCTTACTTGTAAGTTTCTAAGGGTCAGGTCCTCTCCATTGTTGCTGGCCTAAGGTTTAGTTCACCATATAGCAATGTATATATTGACCTATTTTCCCCTCGACTTTCTGTGATTCCCTACATCTCACCTTTCTTTGCAGACAAGCCATTTGAAATACCCTTAACTTATTTCACAGCCAATAAGTCATTGAAATAATGTGTATTCTTAGAGAAATCTTCTTATATAATTAGGCAGAAAATCTCACCTGCCATAGTTTTCAAAACAGCATAATTTCACTCTTCTCAATGCTTAATCTGTTGTATTACACAACCTTTGAGTATTTAGCTTTATCAATGACATGTACTTTAAAAATGTTTTAGTGATCCTACAAGTCTTTGAAAACATCCTTGTTCCTTGTTTCAGTTCCAGTTTTATGTATATATTCTGCCTTGCACCTGATTATTCCAACAATTGATGGATGGCCTTGGGAATCTAATTCTGGTATTGATAGTCTTTACTGATTGTCTCCCCTCGTAGCTGATTTTTTCATTATTGTGTAAATTTAGATCATGAGCTCATGTTTAGCTAAACAGCTGACCTTGTAAGATGCTTAGGTGTGTACGCTCGCAAGCTTCAGGAGAAAGTCGGCAAAATTTATTTGTGTCCCTCCAATGAGTTGCCCACCAGAACACCGTTTTCTACAAGTGTTGGTCCAATAATCCCTCTAGAGGAAGGGGACTCCGACAGGGCTGATTGGCGGCCCCCGATCTGGGGCAGGGGCAGTGGGCAGGCTGTGGCCCGGGCTGGAGCGTCTTTGCATGTGTCCCTGGGACACATCTGCCTGCGAACTTCGGTCACCTGGCAGGAAGCTACGATGCCCAGACCTATGGTTAGCTGTGCAGCGAGGTGTACTGTGAGGACAGGTTCCACACACACTTCAAGTAAGAGGTCGGCCTGAGTGGAAAGGTGAGAGTTTGGGCAGCTGTGCAGACAAAGAAGGCGCCCTTTGGCCTGGGCCTAAATGCTTGTGACACCCCACTGGACCTGCCATGCTCTGAGGGCCGTGCCCTGGGCCCCCTCCTCCCCTGCCCTTTGTTCAGTCACAGCAGAGATGGCCACACCCACTCCTTCAGTGAGGGCAGAGTTCCAACCACCCTCAGCCCAGCCCCCTCTCCACAGGTTACCATGGACTACAGAGGCTGCATCCTGAGGCCAGGGCGTTCCGAGTATGCCAAGGGTAGACATGATGACCTTAAATGATTTCCTCTTGTGTCAGGTTTGGTAAACTTTAGGAGCTAGGAAATGGTCCACTTTACAGAAATGTTCAAATTTACTGGCATTTCATATATTCTCTGATATTACATTGTCCTGATTCTTTCTGTATATTCTTTACTTATGTTTTTGTTTTCCTTAATCAAAGTGTGTCTTTTCAATCTTTTCAAAGAAGATTCTTTGGACTTACTAAATCACCTCAATTTTATACGTTTTCTGTTGTATTAAGTTCTGCTCATATCTTTATTTTTCTTTTTTCTATGTTCTCAGGGTTTATTATTTTGATCTTCTGATGTCCATTAAAACACTTGGTTATTCATTTTAATAAATATTTTACTTATAAAGATTTGAACTTTTGAAGATTCCAGCTTACTTGTAAGTTTCTAAGGGTCAGGTCCTCTCCATTGTTGCTGGCCTAAGGTTTAGTTCACCATATAGCAATGTATATACTGACCTATTTTCCCCTCGACTTTCTGTGATTCCCTACATCTCACCTTTCTTTGCAGACAAGCCATTTGAAATACCCTTAACTTATTTCACAGCCAATAAGTCATTGAAATAATGTGTATTCTTAGAGAAATCTTCTTATATAATTAGGCAGAAAATCTCACCTGCCATAGTTTTCAAAACAGCATAATTTCACTCTTCTCAATGCTTAATCTGTTGTATTACACAACCTTTGAGTATTTAGCTTTATCAATGACATGTCCTTTAAAAATGTTTTAGAGATCCTACCAGTCTTTGAAAACATCCTTGTTCCTTGTTTCAGTTCCAGTTTTTTGTATATATTCTGCCTTGCACCTGATTATTCCAACAATTGATGGATGGCCTTGGGAATCTAATTCTGGTATTGATAGTCTTTACTGATTGTCTCCCCTCGTAGCTGATTTTTTCATTATTGTGTAAATTTAGATCATGAGCTCATGTTTAGCTAAACAGCTGACCTTGTAAGAAGCTTAGGTGTGAACGCTCGTAAGCTTCAGGAGAAAGTCGGCAAAATTTATTTGTGTCCCTCCAATGAGTTGCCCACCAGGACACCGTTTTCTACAAGTGTTGGTCCAATACTCCCTCTAGAGGAAAGGGATCCCGACAGGGCTGTTTGGTGGCCCCCGATCTGGGGCTGGTGCAGTGGGCAGCCTGTGGCCCGGTCTGGAGCCTCTTTGCATGTGTCCCTGGGACACATCTGCCTGCGAACTTCGGTCACCTGGCAGGAAGCTACGATGCCCAGACCTATGGTTAGCTGTGCAGCGAGGTGTACTGTGAGGACAGGTTCCACACACACTTCAAGTAAGAGGTCGGCCTGAGTGGAAAGGTGAGAGTTTGGGCAGCTGTGCAGACAAAAAAGGCATACTTTGGCCTGGGCCTAAATGCTTGTGACACGCCGCTGGACCTGCCGTGCTCTGAGGGCCCTGCCCTGGGCCCCCTGCTCCCCTGCCCTTTGTTCAGTCACAGCAGAGATGGCCACACTCACTCCTTCAGTGAGGGCAGTGTTCCAACCAACCTCAAACCCGCCCCCTCTCCGCAGTTTACCATGGACTACAGAGGCTGCATCCTGAGGCCAGGGCGTTCCGAGAATGCCAAGGGCAGACATGATGACCTTAAATGATTTCCTCTTGTGTCAGGTTTGGTAAACTTTAGGAGCTAGGAAATGGTCCACTTTACAGAAATGTTCAAATTTACTGGCATTTCATATATTCTCTGCTATAACATTGTCCTGATTCTTTCTGTATATTCTTTACTTATGTTTTTGTTTTCCTTAATCAAAGTGTGTCTTTTCAATATTTTCAAAGAAGATTCTTTGGACTTACTAAATCACCTCAATTTTATTCGTTTTCTGTTGTATTAAGTTCTGCTCATATCTTTATTTATCTTTTTTCTATGTTCTCAGGTTTTATTGTTTTGATCTTCTGATGTCCATTAAAACACTTGGTTATTCATTTTAATAAATATTTTACTTATAAAGATTTGAACTTTTGAAGATTCCAGCTTACTTCTAAGTTTCTAAGGGTCAGGTCCTCTCCATTGTTGCTGGCCTAAGTTTTAGTTCACCATATAGCAATGTATATATTGACCTATTTTCCCCTCGACATTCTGTGATTCCCTACATCTCACCTTTCTGTGCAGACAAGCCATTTGAAATACCCTTAACTTATTTCACAGCCAATAAGTCATTGAAATAATGTGTATTTTTAGAGAAATCTTCTTATATAATTAGGCAGAAAATCTCACCTGCCATAGTTTTCAAAACAGCATAATTTCACTCTTCTCAATGCTTAATCTGTTGTATTACACAACCTTTGAGTATTTAGATTTATCAATGACATGTCCTTTAAAAATGTTTTAGAGATCCTACCAGTCTTTGAAAACATCCTTGTTCCTTGTTTCAGTTCCAGTTTTATGTATATATTCTGCCTTGCACCTGATTATTCCAACAATTGATGGATGGCCTTGGGAATCTAATTCTGGTATTGATAGTCTTTACTGATTGTCTCCCCTCGTAGCTGATTTCTTCATTATTGTGTAAATTTAGATCATGAGCTCATGTTTAGCTAAACAGCTGACCTTGTAAGACGCTTAGGTGTGAACGCTCGTAAGCTTCAGGAGAAAGTCGGCAAAATTTATTTGTGTCCCTCCAATGAGTTGCCCACGAGGACACCGTTTTCTACAAGTGTTGGTCCAATACTCCCTCTAGAGGCAGGGGACTCCGACACGGCTGATTGTCGGCCCCAGATCTGGGGCAGGGGCAGTGGGCAGCCTGTGGCCCGGGCTGGAGCCTCTTTGCATGTGTCCCTGGGACACATCTGCCTGCGAACTTCGGTCACCTGGCAGGAAGCTACGATGCCCAGACCTATGGTTAGCTGTGCAGCGAGGTGTACTGTGAGGACAGGTTCCACACACACTTCAAGTAAGAGGTTGGCCAGAGTGGAAAGATGAGAGTTTGGGCAGCTGTGCAGAAAAAGAAGGTGCCCTTTGGCCTGGGCCTAAATGCTTGTGACAGCCCAGTGGACCTGCCGTGCTCTGAGGGCCCTGCCCTGGGCCCCCTCCTCCCCTGCCCTTTGTTCAGTCACAGCAGAGATGGCCACACCCACTCCTTCAGTGAGGGCAGAGTTCCAACCACCCTCAGCCCCGTCCCCTCTCCTCAGGTTACCATGGACTACAGAGGCTGCATCCTGAGGCCAGGGCGTTCCGAGAATGCCAAGGGCAGACATGATGACCTTAAATGATTTCCTCTTGTGTCAGGTTTGGTAAACTTTAGGAGCTAGGAAATGGTCCACTTTACAGAAATGTTCAAATTTACTGGCATTTCATATATTCTCTGATATTACATTGTCCTGATTCTTTCTGTATATTCTTTACTTATGTTTTTGTTTTCCTTAATCAAAGTGTGTCTTTTCAATCTTTTCAAAGAAGATTCTTTGGACTTACTAAATCACCTCAATTTTATACGTTTTCTGTTGTATTAAGTTCTGCTCATATCTTTATTTTTCTTTTTTCTATGTTCTCAGGGTTTATTGTTTTGATCTTCTGATGTCAATTAAAACACTTGGTTATTCATTTTAATAAATATTTTACTTATAAAGATTTGAACTTTTGAAGATTCCAGCTTACTTGTAAGTTTCTAAGGGTCAGGTCCTCTCCATTGTTGCTGGCCTAAGGTTTAGTTCACCATATAGCAATGTATATACTGACCTATTTTCCCCTCGACTTTCTGTGATTCCCTACATCTCACCTTTCTTTGCAGACAAGCCATTTGAAATACCCTTAACTTATTTCACAGCCAATAAGTCATTGAAATAATGTGTATTCTTAGAGAAATCTTCTTATATAATTAGGCAGAAAATCTCACCTGCCATAGTTTTCAAAACAGCATAATTTCACTCTTCTCAATGCTTAATCTGTTGTATTACACAACCTTTGAGTATTTAGCTTTATCAATGACATGTCCTTTAAAAATGTTTTAGAGATCCTACCAGTCTTTGAAAACATCCTTGTTCCTTGTTTCAGTTCCAGTTTTATGTATATATTCTGCCTTGCACCTGATTATTCCAACAATTGATGGATGGCCTTGGGAATCTAATTCTGGTATTGATAGTCTTTACTGATTGTCTCCCCTCGTAGCTGATTTTTTCATTATTGTGTAAATTTAGATCATGAGCTCATGTTTAGCTAAACAGCTGACCTTCTAAGAAGCTTAGGTGTGAACGCTCGTAAGCTTCAGGAGAAAGTCGGCAAAATTTATTTGTGTCCCTCCAATGAGTTGCCCACCAGGACACCGTTTTCTACAAGTGTTGGTCCAATACTCCCTCTAGAGGAAAGGGATTCCGACAGGGCTGATTGGCGGCCCCCGATCTGGGGCAGGGGCAGTGGGCAGCCTGTGGCCCGGTCTGGAGCCTCTTTGCATGTGTCCCTGGGACACATCTGCCTGCGAACTTCGGTCACCTGGCAGGAAGCTACGATGCCCAGACCTATGGTTAGCTGTGCAGCGAGGTGTACTGTGAGGACAGGTTCCACACACACTTCAAGTAAGAGGTCGGCCTGAGTGGAAAGGTGAGAGTTTGGGCAGCTGTGCAGACAAAAAAGGCATACTTTGGCCTGGGCCTAAATGCTTGTGACACGCCGCTGGACCTGCCGTGCTCTGAGGGCCCTGCCCTGGGCCCCCTGCTCCCCTGCCCTTTGTTCAGTCACAGCAGAGATGGCCACACCCACTCCTTCAGTGAGGGCAGTGTTCCAACCAACCTCAAACCCGCCCCCTCTCCGCAGTTTACCATGGACTACAGAGGCTGCATCCTGAGGCCAGGGCGTTCCGAGAATGCCAA
Organism: Mesoplodon mirus; assembly: GCF_964341445.2. NCBI lineage: Eukaryota > Metazoa > Chordata > Mammalia > Artiodactyla > Ziphiidae > Mesoplodon > Mesoplodon mirus. The sequence goes on from NW_028295256.1 coordinate 202,056, forward strand.
GGGCAGACATGATGACCTTAAATGATTTCCTCTTGTGTCAGGTTTGGTAAACTTTAGGAGCTAGGAAATGGTCCACTTTACAGAAATGTTCAAATTTACTGGCATTTCATATATTCTCTGCTATAACATTGTCCTGATTCTTTCTGTATATTCTTTACTTATGTTTTTGTTTTCCTTAATCAAAGTGTGTCTTTTCAATCTTTTCAAATATGATTCTTTGGACTTACTAAATCACCTCAATTTTATTCGTTTTCTGTTGTATTAAGTTCTGCTCATATCTTTATTTATCTTTTTTCTATGTTCTCAGGGTTTATTGTTTTGATCTTCTGATGTCCATTAAAACACTTGGTTATTCATTTTAATAAATATTTTACTTATAAAGATTTGAACTTTTGAAGATTCCAGCTTACTTCTAAGTTTCTAAGGGTCAGGTCCTCTCCATTGTTGCTGGCCTAAGTTTTAGTTCACCATATAGCAATGTATATATTGACCTATTTTCCCCTCGACATTCTGTGATTCCCTACATCTCACCTTTCTGTGCAGACAAGCCATTTGAAATACCCTTAACTTATTTCACAGCCAATAAGTCATTGAAATAATGTGTATTTTTAGAGAAATCTTCTTATATAATTAGGCAGAAAATCTCACCTGCCATAGTTTTCAAAACAGCATAATTTCACTCTTCTCAATGCTTAATCTGTTGTATTACACAACCTTTGAGTATTTAGCTTTATCAATGACATGTCCTTTAAAAATGTTTTCGAGATCCTACCAGTCTTTGAAAACATCCTTGTTCCTTGTTTCAGTTCCAGTTTTATGTATATATTCTGCCTTGCACCTGATTATTCCAACAATTGATGGATGGCCTTGGGAATCTAATTCTGGTATTGATAGTCTTTACTGATTGTCTCCCCTCGTAGCTGATTTCTTCATTATTGTGTAAATTTAGATCATGAGCTCATGTTTAGCTAAACAGCTGACCTTGTCAGACGCTTAGGTGTGAACGCTCGTAAGCTTCAGCAGAGAGTCGGCAAAGATTTATTTGTGTCCCTCCAATGAGTTGCCCACGAGGACACCGTTTTCTACAAGTGTTGGTCCAATACTCCCTCTAGAGGCAGGGGACTCCGACAGGGCTGATTGGCGGCCCCCGTTCTGGGGCAGGGGCAGTGGGCAGCCTGTGGCCCGGGCAGGAACCTCTTTGCATGTGTCCCTGGGACACATTTGCCTGCGAACTTCGGTCACCTGGCAGGAAGCTACGATGCCCAGACCTATGGTTAGCTGTGCAGCGAGGGGTACTGTGAGGACAGGTTCCACACACACTTCAAGTAAGAGGTCGGCCTGAGTGGAAAGGTGAGAGTTTGGGCAGCTGTGCAGACAAAGAAGGCACTCTTTGGCCTGGGCCTAAATGCTTGTGACACGCCACTGGACCTGCCGTGCTCTGAAGGCCCTGCCCTGGGCCCCCTGCTCCCCTGCCCTTTGTTCAGTCACAGCAGAGATGGCCACACCCACTCCTTCAGTGAGGGCAGTGTTCCAACCAACCTCAGCCCCGCCCCCTCTCCGCAGTTTACCATGGACTACAGAGGCTGCATCCTGAGGCCAGGGCGTTCCGAGAATGCCAAGGGCAGACATGATGACCTTAAATGATTTCCTCTTGTGTCAGGCTTTGTAAACTTTAGGAGCTAGGAAATGGTCCACTTTACAGAAATGTTCAAATTTACTGGCATTTCATATATTCTCTGCTATAACATTGTCCTGATTCTTTCTGTATATTCTTTACTTATGTTTTTGTTTTCCTTAATCAAAGTGTGTCTTTTCAATCTTTTCAAAGAAGATTCTTTGGACTTACTAAATCACCTCAATTTTATACGTTTTCTGTTGTATTAAGTTCTGCTCATATCTTTATTTTTCTTTTTTCTATGTTCTCAGGGTTTATTGTTTTGATCTTCTGATGTCAATTAAAACACTTGGTTATTCATTTTAATAAATATTTTACTTATAAAGATTTGAACTTTTGAAGATTCCAGCTTACTTGTAAGTTTCTAAGGGTCAGGTCCTCTCCATTGTTGCTGGCCTAAGGTTTAGTTCACCATATAGCAATGTATATACTGACCTATTTTCCCCTCGACTTTCTGTGATTCCCTACATCTCACCTTTCTTTGCAGACAAGCCATTTGAAATACCCTTAACTTATTTCACAGCCAATAAGTCATTGAAATAATGTGTATTCTTAGAGAAATCTTCTTATATAATTAGGCAGAAAATCTCACCTGCCATAGTTTTCAAAACAGCATAATTTCACTCTTCTCAATGCTTAATCTGTTGTATTACACAACCTTTGAGTATTTAGCTTTATCAATGACATGTCCTTTAAAAATGTTTTAGAGATCCTACCAGTCTTTGAAAACATCCTTGTTCCTTGTTTCAGTTCCAGTTTTATGTATATATTCTGCCTTGCACCTGATTATTCCAACAATTGATGGATGGCCTTGGGAATCTAATTCTGGTATTGATAGTCTTTACTGATTGTCTCCCCTCGTAGCTGATTTTTTCATTATTGTGTAAATTTAGATCATGAGCTCATGTTTAGCTAAACAGCTGACCTTGTAAGAAGCTTAGGTGTGAACGCTCGTAAGCTTCAGGAGAAAGTCGGCAAAATTTATTTGTGTCCCTCCAATGAGTTGCCCACCAGGACACCGTTTTCTACAAGTGTTGGTCCAATACTCCCTCTAGAGGAAAGGGATTCCGACAGGGCTGATTGGCGGCCCCCGATCTGGGGCAGGGGCTGTGGGCAGCCTGTGGCCCGGTCTGGAGCCTCTTTGCATGTGTCCCTGGGACACATCTGCCTGCGAACTTCGGTCACCTGGCAGGAAGCTACGATGCCCAGACCTATGGTTAGCTGTGCAGCGAGGTGTACTGTGAGGACAGGTTCCACACACACTTCAAGTAAGAGGTCGGCCTGAGTGGAAAGGTGAGAGTTTGGGCAGCTGTGCAGACAAAAAAGGCATACTTTGGCCTTGGCCTAAATGCTTGTGACACGCCGCTGGACCTGCCGTGCTCTGAGGGCCCTGCCCTGGGCCCCCTGCTCCCCTGCCCTTTGTTCAGTCACAGCAGAGATGGCCACACCCACTCCTTCAGTGAGGGCAGTGTTCCAACCAACCTCAAACCCGCCCCCTCTCCGCAGTTTACCATGGACTACAGAGGCTGCATCCTGAGGCCAGGGCGTTCCGAGAATGCCAAGGGCAGACATGATGACCTTAAATGATTTCCTCTTGTGTCAGGTTTGGTAAACTTTAGGAGCTAGGAAATGGTCCACTTTACAGAAATGTTCAAATTTACTGGCATTTCATATATTCTCTGCTATAACATTGTCCTGATTCTTTCTGTATATTCTTTACTTATGTTTTTGTTTTCCTTAATCAAAGTGTGTCTTTTCAATATTTTCAAAGAAGATTCTTTGGACTTACTAAATCACCTCAATTTTATTCGTTTTCTGTTGTATTAAGTTCTGCTCATATCTTTATTTATCTTTTTTCTATGTTCTCAGGGTTTATTGTTTTGATCTTCTGATGTCCATTAAAACACTTGGTTATTCATTTTAATAAATATTTTACTTATAAAGATTTGAACTTTTGAAGATTCCAGCTTACTTCTAAGTTTCTAAGGGTCAGGTCCTCTCCATTGTTGCTGGCCTAAGTTTTAGTTCACCATATAGCAATGTATATATTGACCTATTTTCCCCTCGACATTCTGTGATTCCCTACATCTCACCTTTCTGTGCAGACAAGCCATTTGAAATACCCTTAACTTATTTCACAGCCAATAAGTCATTGAAATAATGTGTATTTTTAGAGAAATCTTCTTATATAATTAGGCAGAAAATCTCACCTGCCATAGTTTTCAAAACAGCATAATTTCACTCTTCTCAATGCTTAATCTGTTGTATTACACAACCTTTGAGTATTTAGATTTATCAATGACATGTCCTTTAAAAATGTTTTAGAGATCCTACCAGTCTTTGAAAACATCCTTGTTCCTTGTTTCAGTTCCAGTTTTATGTATATATTCTGCCTTGCACCTGATTATTCCAACAATTGATGGATGGCCTTGGGAATCTAATTCTGGTATTGATAGTCTTTACTGATTGTCTCCCCTCGTAGCTGATTTCTTCATTATTGTGTAAATTTAGATCATGAGCTCATGTTTAGCTAAACAGCTGACCTTGTAAGACGCTTAGGTGTGAACGCTTGTAAGCTTCAGGAGAAAGTCGGCAAAATTTATTTGTGTCCCTCCAATGAGTTGCCCACGAGGACACCGTTTTCTACAAGTGTTGGTCCAATACTCCCTCTAGAGGCAGGGGACTCCGACACGGCTGATTGTCGGCCCCCGATCTGGGGCAGGGGCAGTGGGCAGCCTGTGGCCCGGGCTGGAGCCTCTTTGCATGTGTCCCTGGGACACATCTGCCTGCGAACTTCGGTCACCTGGCAGGAAGCTACGATGCCCAGACCTATGGTTAGCTGTGCAGCGAGGTGTACTGTGAGGACAGGTTCCACACACACTTCAAGTAAGAGGTTGGCCAGAGTGGAAAGATGAGAGTTTGGGCAGCTGTGCAGAAAAAGAAGGTGCCCTTTGGCCTGGGCCTAAATGCTTGTGACACGCCACTGGACCTGCCGTGCTCTGAGGGCCCAGCCCTGGGCCCCCTGCTCCCCTGCCCTTTGTTCAGTCACAGCAGAGATGGCCACACCCACTCCTTCAGTGAGGGCAGTGTTCCAACCAACCTCAGCCCCGCCCCCTCTCCGCAGTTTACCATGGACTACAGAGGCTGCATCCTGAGGCCAGGGCGTTCCGAGAATGCCAAGGGCAGACATGATGACCTTAAATGATTTCCTCTTGTGTCAGGCTTTGTAAACTTTAGGAGCTAGGAAATGGTCCACTTTACAGAAATGTTCAAATTTACTGGCATTTCATATATTCTCTGCTATAACATTGTCCTGATTCTTTCTGTATATTCTTTACTTATGTTTTTGTTTTCCTTAATCAAAGTGTGTCTTTTCAATCTTTTCAAAGAAGATTCTTTGGACTTACTAAATCACCTCAATTTTATACGTTTTCTGTTGTATTAAGTTCTGCTCATATCTTTATTTATCTTTTTTCTATGTTCTCAGGGTTTATTGTTTTGATCTTCTGATGTCAATTAAAACACTTGGTTATTCATTTTAATAAATATTTTACTTATAAAGATTTGAACTTTTGAAGATTCCAGCTTACTTGTAAGTTTCTAAGGGTCAGGTCCTCTCCATTGTTGCTGGCCTAAGGTTTAGTTCACCATATAGCAATGTATATATTGACCTATTTTCCCCTCGACTTTCTGTGATTCCCTACATCTCACCTGTCTTTGCAGACAAGCCATTTGAAATACCCTTAACTTATTTCACAGCCAATAAGTCATTGAAATAATGTGTATTCTTAGAGAAATCTTCTTATATAATTAGGCAGAAAATCTCACCTGCCATAGTTTTCCAAACAGCATAATTTCACTCTTCTCAATGCTTAATCTGTTGTATTACACAACCTTTGAGTATTTAGCTTTATCAATGACATGTACTTTAAAAATGTTTTTGAGATCCTACCAGTCTTTGAAAACATCCTTGTTCCTTTTTTCAGTTCCAGTTTTATGTATATATTCTGCCTTGCACCTGATTATTCCAACAATTGATGGATGGCCTTGGGAATCTAATTCTGGTATTGATAGTCTTTACTGATTGTCTCCCCTCGTAGCTGATTTCTTCATTATTGTGTAAATTTAGATCATGAGCTCATGTTTAGCTAAACAGCTGACCTTGTAAGACGCTTAGGTGTGAATGCTCCTAAGCTTCAGGAGAAAGTCGGCAAAATTTATTTGTGTCCCTCCAATGAGTTGCCCACGAGAACACCGTTTTCTACAAGTGTTGGTCCAATACTCCCTCTAGAGGCAGGGGACTCCGACACGGATGATTGTCGTCCCCCGATCTGGGGCAGGGGCAGTGGGCAGCCTGTGGCCCGGGCTGGAGCCTCTTTGCATGTGTCCCTGGGACACATCTGCCTGCGAACTTCGGTCACCTGGCAGGAAGCTACGATGCCCAGACCTATGGTTAGCTGTGCAGCGAGGTGTACTGTGAGGACAGGTTCCACACACACTTCAAGTAAGAGGTTGGCCAGAGTGGAAAGATGAGAGTTTGGGCAGCTGTGCAGAAAAAGAAGGTGCCCTTTGGCCTGGGCCTAAATGCTTGTGACAGACCAGTGGACCTGCCCTGCTCTGAGGGCCCTGCCCTGGGCCCCCTCCTCCCCTGCCCTTTGTTCAGTCACAGCAGAGATGGCCACACCCACTCCTTCAGTGAGGGCAGAGTTCCAACCACCCTCAGCCCCGCCCCCTCTCCTCAGGTTACCATGGACTACAGAGGCTGCATCCTGAGGCAAGGGCGTTCCGAGAATGCCAAGGGCAGACATGATGACCTTAAATGATTTCCTCTTGTGTCAGGTTTGGTAAACTTTAGGAGCTAGGAAATGGTCCACTTTACAGAAATGTTCAAATTTACTGGCATTTCATATATTCTCTGATATTACATTGTCCTGATTCTTTCTGTATATTCTTTACTTATGTTTTTGTTTTCCTTAATCAAAGTGTGTCTTTTCAATCTTTTCAAAGAAGATTCTTTGGACTTACTAAATCACCTCAATTTTATACGTTTTCTGTTGTATTAAGTTCTGCTCATATCTTTATTTTTCTTTTTTCTATGTTCTCAGGGTTTATTGTTTTGATCTTCTGATGTCAATTAAAACACTTGGTTATTCATTTTAATAAATATTTTACTTATAAAGATTTGAACTTTTGAAGATTCCAGCTTACTTGTAAGTTTCTAAGGGTCAGGTCCTCTCCATTGTTGCTGGCCTAAGGTTTAGTTCACCATATAGCAATGTATATACTGACCTATTTTCCCCTCGACTTTCTGTGATTCCCTACATCTCACCTTTCTTTGCAGACAAGCCATTTGAAATACCCTTAACTTATTTCACAGCCAATAAGTCATTGAAATAATGTGTATTCTTAGAGAAATCTTCTTATATAATTAGGCAGAAAATCTCACCTGCCATAGTTTTCAAAACAGCATAATTTCACTCTTCTCAATGCTTAATCTGTTGTATTACACAACCTTTGAGTATTTAGCTTTATCAATGACATGTCCTTTAAAAATGTTTTAGAGATCCTACCAGTCTTTGAAAACATCCTTGTTCCTTGTTTCAGTTCCAGTTTTATGTATATATTCTGCCTTGCACCTGATTATTCCAACAATTGATGGATGGCCTTGGGAATCTAATTCTGGTATTGATAGTCTTTACTGATTGTCTCCCCTCGTAGCTGATTTTTTCATTATTGTGTAAATTTAGATCATGAGCTCATGTTTAGCTAAACAGCTGACCTTCTAAGAAGCTTAGGTGTGAACGCTCGTAAGCTTCAGGAGAAAGTCGGCAAAATTTATTTGTGTCCCTCCAATGAGTTGCCCACCAGGACACCGTTTTCTACAAGTGTTGGTCCAATACTCCCTCTAGAGGAAAGGGATTCCGACAGGGCTGATTGGCGGCCCCCGATCTGGGGCAGGGGCAGTGGGCAGCCTGTGGCCCGGTCTGGAGCCTCTTTGCATGTGTCCCTGGGACACATCTGCCTGCGAACTTCGGTCACCTGGCAGGAAGCTACGATGCCCAGACCTATGGTTAGCTGTGCAGCGAGGTGTACTGTGAGGACAGGTTCCACACACACTTCAAGTAAGAGGTCGGCCTGAGTGGAAAGGTGAGAGTTTGGGCAGCTGTGCAGACAAAAAAGGCATACTTTGGCCTGGGCCTAAATGCTTGTGACACGCCGCTGGACCTGCCGTGCTCTGAGGGCCCTGCCCTGGGCCCCCTGCTCCCCTGCCCTTTGTTCAGTCACAGCAGAGATGGCCACACCCACTCCTTCAGTGAGGGCAGTGTTCCAACCAACCTCAAACCCGCCCCCTCTCCGCAGTTTACCATGGACTACAGAGGCTGCATCCTGAGGCCAGGGCGTTCCGAGAATGCCAAGGGCAGACATGATGACCTTAAATGATTTCCTCTTGTGTCAGGTTTGGTAAACTTTAGGAGCTAGGAAATGGTCCACTTTACAGAAATGTTCAAATTAATGGCATTTCATATATTCTCTGCTATAACATTGTCCTGATTCTTTCTGTATATTCTTTACTTATGTTTTTGTTTTCCTTAATCAAAGTGTGTCTTTTCAATATTTTCAAAGAAGATTCTTTGGACTTACTAAATCACCTCAATTTTATTCGTTTTCTGTTGTATTAAGTTCTGCTCATATCTTTATTTATCTTTTTTCTATGTTCTCAGGGTTTATTGTTTTGATCTTCTGATGTCCATTAAAACACTTGGTTATTCATTTTAATAAATATTTTACTTATAAAGATTTGAACTTTTGAAGATTCCAGCTTACTTCTAAGTTTCTAAGGGTCAGGTCCTCTCCATTGTTGCTGGCCTAAGTTTTAGTTCACCATATAGCAATGTATATATTGACCTATTTTCCCCTCGACATTCTGTGATTCCCTACATCTCACCTTTCTGTGCAGACAAGCCATTTGAAATACCCTTAACTTATTTCACAGCCAATAAGTCATTGAAATAATGTGTATTTTTAGAGAAATCTTCTTATATAATTAGGCAGAAAATCTCACCTGCCATAGTTTTCAAAACAGCATAATTTCACTCTTCTCAATGCTTAATCTGTTGTATTACACAACCTTTGAGTATTTAGATTTATCAATGACATGTCCTTTAAAAATGTTTTAGAGATCCTACCAGTCTTTGAAAACATCCTTGTTCCTTGTTTCAGTTCCAGTTTTATGTATATATTCTGCCTTGCACCTGATTATTCCAACAATTGATGGATGGCCTTGGGAATCTAATTCTGGTATTGATAGTCTTTACTGATTGTCTCCCCTCGTAGCTGATTTCTTCATTATTGTGTAAATTTAGATCATGAGCTCATGTTTAGCTAAACAGCTGACCTTGTAAGACGCTTAGGTGTGAACGCTTGTAAGCTTCAGGAGAAAGTCGGCAAAATTTATTTGTGTCCCTCCAATGAGTTGCCCACGAGGACACCGTTTTCTACAAGTGTTGGTCCAATACTCCCTCTAGAGGCAGGGGACTCCGACACGGCTGATTGTCGGCCCCCGATCTGGGGCAGGGGCAGTGGGCAGCCTGTGGCCCGGGCTGGAGCCTCTTTGCATGTGTCCCTGGGACACATCTGCCTGCGAACTTCGGTCACCTGGCAGGAAGCTACGATGCCCAGACCTATGGTTAGCTGTGCAGCGAGGTGTACTGTGAGGACAGGTTCCACACACACTTCAAGTAAGAGGTTGGCCAGAGTGGAAAGATGAGAGTTTGGGCAGCTGTGCAGAAAAAGAAGGTGCCCTTTGGCCTGGGCCTAAATGCTTGTGACACGCCACTGGACCTGCCGTGCTCTGAGGGCCCAGCCCTGGGCCCCCTGCTCCCCTGCCCTTTGTTCAGTCACAGCAGAGATGGCCACACCCACTCCTTCAGTGAGGGCAGTGTTCCAACCAACCTCAGCCCCGCCCCCTCTCCGCAGTTTACCATGGACTACAGAGGCTGCATCCTGAGGCCAGGGCGTTCCGAGAATGCCAAGGGCAGACATGATGACCTTAAATGATTTCCTCTTGTGTCAGGCTTTGTAAACTTTAGGAGCTAGGAAATGGTCCACTTTACAGAAATGTTCAAATTTACTGGCATTTCATATATTCTCTGCTATAACATTGTCCTGATTCTTTCTGTATATTCTTTACTTATGTTTTTGTTTTCCTTAATCAAAGTGTGTCTTTTCAATCTTTTCAAAGAAGATTCTTTGGACTTACTAAATCACCTCAATTTTATACGTTTTCTGTTGTTTTAAGTTCTGCTCATATCTTTATTTATCTTTTTTCTATGTTCTCAGGGTTTATTGTTTTGATCTTCTGATGTCAATTAAAACACTTGGTTATTCATTTTAATAAATATTTTACTTATAAAGATTTGAACTTTTGAAGATTCCAGCTTACTTGTAAGTTTCTAAGGGTCAGGTCCTCTCCATTGTTGCTGGCCTAAGGTTTAGTTCACCATATAGCAATGTATATATTGACCTATTTTCCCCTCGACTTTCTGTGATTCCCTACATCTCACCTGTCTTTGCAGACAAGCCATTTGAAATACCCTTAACTTATTTCACAGCCAATAAGTCATTGAAATAATGTGTATTCTTAGAGAAATCTTCTTATATAATTAGGCAGAAAATCTCACCTGCCATAGTTTTCCAAACAGCATAATTTCACTCTTCTCAATGCTTAATCTGTTGTATTACACAACCTTTGAGTATTTAGCTTTATCAATGACATGTACTTTAAAAATGTTTTTGAGATCCTACCAGTCTTTGAAAACATCCTTGTTCCTTTTTTCAGTTCCAGTTTTATGTATATATTCTGCCTTGCACCTGATTATTCCAACAATTGATGGATGGCCTTGGGAATCTAATTCTGGTATTGATAGTCTTTACTGATTGTCTCCCCTCGTAGCTGATTTCTTCATTATTGTGTAAATTTAGATCATGAGCCCATGTTTAGCTAAACAGCTGACCTTGTAAGACGCTTAGGTGTGAATGCTCCTAAGCTTCAGGAGAAAGTCGGCAAAATTTATTTGTGTCCCTCCAATGAGTTGCCCACGAGAACACCGTTTTCTACAAGTGTTGGTCCAATACTCCCTCTAGAGGCAGGGGACTCCGACACGGATGATTGTCGTCCCCCGATCTGGGGCAGGGGCAGTGGGCAGCCTGTGGCCCGGGCTGGAGCCTCTTTGCATGTGTCCCTGGGACACATCTGCCTGCGAACTTCGGTCACCTGGCAGGAAGCTACGATGCCCAGACCTATGGTTAGCTGTGCAGCGAGGTGTACTGTGAGGACAGGTTCCACACACACTTCAAGTAAGAGGTTGGCCAGAGTGGAAAGATGAGAGTTTGGGCAGCTGTGCAGAAAAAGAAGGTGCCCTTTGGCCTGGGCCTAAATGCTTGTGACAGACCAGTGGACCTGCCCTGCTCTGAGGGCCCTGCCCTGGGCCCCCTCCTCCCCTGCCCTTTGTTCAGTCACAGCAGAGATGGCCACACCCACTCCTTCAGTGAGGGCAGAGTTCCAACCACCCTCAGCCCCGCCCCCTCTCCTCAGGTTACCATGGACTACAGAGGCTGCATCCTGAGGCAAGGGCGTTCCGAGAATGCCAAGGGCAGACATGATGACCTTAAATGATTTCCTCTTGTGTCAGGTTTGGTAAACTTTAGGAGCTAGGAAATGGTCCACTTTACAGAAATGTTCAAATTTACTGGCATTTCATATATTCTCTGATATTACATTGTCCTGATTCTTTCTGTATATTCTTTACTTATGTTTTTGTTTTCCTTAATCAAAGTGTGTCTTTTCAATCTTTTCAAAGAAGATTCTTTGGACTTACTAAATCACCTCAATTTTATACGTTTTCTGTTGTATTAAGTTCTGCTCATATCTTTATTTTTCTTTTTTCTATGTTCTCAGGGTTTATTGTTTTGATCTTCTGATGTCAATTAAAACACTTGGTTATTCATTTTAATAAATATTTTACTTATAAAGATTTGAACTTTTGAAGATTCCAGCTTACTTGTAAGTTTCTAAGGGTCAGGTCCTCTCCATTGTTGCTGGCCTAAGGTTTAGTTCACCATATAGCAATGTATATACTGACCTATTTTCCCCTCGACTTTCTGTGATTCCCTACATCTCACCTTTCTTTGCAGACAAGCCATTTGAAATACCCTTAACTTATTTCACAGCCAATAAGTCATTGAAATAATGTGTATTCTTAGAGAAATCTTCTTATATAATTAGGCAGAAAATCTCACCTGCCATAGTTTTCAAAACAGCATAATTTCACTCTTCTCAATGCTTAATCTGTTGTATTACACAACCTTTGAGTATTTAGCTTTATCAATGACATGTCCTTTAAAAATGTTTTAGAGATCCTACCAGTCTTTGAAAACATCCTTGTTCCTTGTTTCAGTTCCAGTTTTATGTATATATTCTGCCTTGCACCTGATTATTCCAACAATTGATGGATGGCCTTGGGAATCTAATTCTGGTATTGATAGTCTTTACTGATTGTCTCCCCTCGTAGCTGATTTTTTCATTATTGTGTAAATTTAGATCATGAGCTCATGTTTAGCTAAACAGCTGACCTTGTAAGAAGCTTAGGTGTGAACGCTCGTAAGCTTCAGGAGAAAGTCGGCAAAATTTATTTGTGTCCCTCCAATGAGTTGCCCACCAGGACACCGTTTTCTACAAGTGTTGGTCCAATACTCCCTCTAGAGGAAAGGGATTCCGACAGGGCTGATTGGCGGCCCCCGATCTGGGGCAGGGGCAGTGGGCAGCCTGTGGCCCGGTCTGGAGCCTCTTTGCATGTGTCCCTGGGACACATCTGCCTGCGAACTTCGGTCACCTGGCAGGAAGCTACGATGCCCAGACCTATGGTTAGCTGTGCAGCGAGGTGTACTGTGAGGACAGGTTCCACACACACTTCAAGTAAGAGGTCGGCCTGAGTGGAAAGGTGAGAGTTTGGGCAGCTGTGCAGACAAAAAAGGCATACTTTGGCCTGGGCCTAAATGCTTGTGACACGCCGCTGGACCTGCCGTGCTCTGAGGGCCCTGCCCTGGGCCCCCTGCTCCCCTGCCCTTTGTTCAGTCACAGCAGAGATGGCCACACCCACTCCTTCAGTGAGGGCAGTGTTCCAACCAACCTCAAACCCGCCCCCTCTCCGCAGTTTACCATGGAATACAGAGGCTGCATCCTGAGGCCAGGGCGTTCCGAGAATGCCAAGGGCAGACATGATGACCTTAAATGATTTCCTCTTGTGTCAGGTTTGGTAAACTTTAGGAGCTAGGAAATGGTCCACTTTACAGAAATGTTCAAATTTACTGGCATTTCATATATTCTCTGCTATAACATTGTCCTGATTCTTTCTGTATATTCTTTACTTATGTTTTTGTTTTCCTTAATCAAAGTGTGTCTTTTCAATATTTTCAAAGAAGATTCTTTGGACTTACTAAATCACCTCAATTTTATTCGTTTTCTGTTGTATTAAGTTCTGCTCATATCTTTATTTATCTTTTTTCTATGTTCTCAGGGTTTATTGTTTTGATCTTCTGATGTCCATTAAAACACTTGGTTATTCATTTTAATAAATATTTTACTTATAAAGATTTGAACTTTTGAAGATTCCAGCTTACTTCTAAGTTTCTAAGGGTCAGGTCCTCTCCATTGTTGCTGGCCTAAGTTTTAGTTCACCATATAGCAATGTATATATTGACCTATTTTCCCCTCGACATTCTGTGATTCCCTACATCTCACCTTTCTGTGCAGACAAGCCATTTGAAATACCCTTAACTTATTTCACAGCCAATAAGTCATTGAAATAATGTGTATTTTTAGAGAAATCTTCTTATATAATTAGGCAGAAAATCTCACCTGCCATAGTTTTCAAAACAGCATAATTTCACTCTTCTCAATGCTTAATCTGTTGTATTACACAACCTTTGAGTATTTAGATTTATCAATGACATGTCCTTTAAAAATGTTTTAGAGATCCTACCAGTCTTTGAAAACATCCTTGTTCCTTGTTTCAGTTCCAGTTTTATGTATATATTCTGCCTTGCACCTGATTATTCCAACAATTGATGGATGGCCTTGGGAATCTAATTCTGGTATTGATAGTCTTTACTGATTGTCTCCCCTCGTAGCTGATTTTTTCATTATTGTGTAAATTTAGATCATGAGCTCATGTTTAGCTAAACAGCTGACCTTCTAAGAAGCTTAGGTGTGAACGCTCGTAAGCTTCAGGAGAAAGTCGGCAAAATTTATTTGTGTCCCTCCAATGAGTTGCCCACCAGGACACCGTTTTCTACAAGTGTTGGTCCAATACTCCCTCTAGAGGAAAGGGATTCCGACAGGGCTGATTGGCGGCCCCCGATCTGGGGCAGGGGCAGTGGGCAGCCTGTGGCCCGGTCTGGAGCCTCTTTGCATGTGTCCCTGGGACACATCTGCCTGCGAACTTCGGTCACCTGGCAGGAAGCTACGATGCCCAGACCTATGGTTAGCTGTGCAGCGAGGTGTACTGTGAGGACAGGTTCCACACACACTTCAAGTAAGAGGTCGGCCTGAGTGGAAAGGTGAGAGTTTGGGCAGCTGTGCAGACAAAAAAGGCATACTTTGGCCTGGGCCTAAATGCTTGTGACACGCCGCTGGACCTGCCGTGCTCTGAGGGCCCTGCCCTGGGCCCCCTGCTCCCCTGCCCTTTGTTCAGTCACAGCAGAGATGGCCACACCCACTCCTTCAGTGAGGGCAGTGTTCCAACCAACCTCAAACCCGCCCCCTCTCCGCAGTTTACCATGGACTACAGAGGCTGCATCCTGAGGCCAGGGCGTTCCAAGAATGCCAAGGGCAGACATGATGACCTTAAATGATTTCCTCTTGTGTCAGGTTTGGTAAACTTTAGGAGCTAGGAAATGGTCCACTTTACAGAAATGTTCAAATTTACTGGCATTTCATATATTCTCTGCTATAACATTGTCCTGATTCTTTCTGTATATTCTTTACTTATGTTTTTGTTTTCCTTAATCAAAGTGTGTCTTTTCAATCTTTTCAAATATGATTCTTTGGACTTACTAAATCACCTCAATTTTATTCGTTTTCTGTTGTATTAAGTTCTGCTCATATCTTTATTTATCTTTTTTCTATGTTCTCAGGGTTTATTGTTTTGATCTTCTGATGTCCATTAAAACACTTGGTTATTCATTTTAATAAATATTTTACTTATAAAGATTTGAACTTTTGAAGATTCCAGCTTACTTCTAAGTTTCTAAGGGTCAGGTCCTCTCCATTGTTGCTGGCCTAAGTTTTAGTTCACCATATAGCAATGTATATATTGACCTATTTTCCCCTCGACATTCTGTGATTCCCTACATCTCACCTTTCTGTGCAGACAAGCCATTTGAAATACCCTTAACTTATTTCACAGCCAATAAGTCATTGAAATAATGTGTATTTTTAGAGAAATCTTCTTATATAATTAGGCAGAAAATCTCACCTGCCATAGTTTTCAAAACAGCATAATTTCACTCTTCTCAATGCTTAATCTGTTGTATTACACAACCTTTGAGTATTTAGCTTTATCAATGACATGTCCTTTAAAAATGTTTTCGAGATCCTACCAGTCTTTGAAAACATCCTTGTTCCTTGTTTCAGTTCCAGTTTTATGTATATATTCTGCCTTGCACCTGATTATTCCAACAATTGATGGATGGCCTTGGGAATCTAATTCTGGTATTGATAGTCTTTACTGATTGTCTCCCCTCGTAGCTGATTTCTTCATTATTGTGTAAATTTAGATCATGAGCTCATGTTTAGCTAAACAGCTGACCTTGTCAGACGCTTAGGTGTGAACGCTCGTAAGCTTCAGCAGAGAGTCGGCAAAGATTTATTTGTGTCCCTCCAATGAGTTGCCCACGAGGACACCGTTTTCTACAAGTGTTGGTCCAATACTCCCTCTAGAGGCAGGGGACTCCGACAGGGCTGATTGGCGGCCCCCGATCTGGGGCAGGGGCAGTGGGCAGCCTGTGGCCCGGGCAGGAACCTCTTTGCATGTGTCCCTGGGACACATTTGCCTGCGAACTTCGGTCACCTGGCAGGAAGCTACGATGCCCAGACCTATGGTTAGCTGTGCAGCGAGGGGTACTGTGAGGACAGGTTCCACACACACTTCAAGTAAGAGGTCGGCCTGAGTGGAAAGGTGAGAGTTTGGGCAGCTGTGCAGACAAAGAAGGCACTCTTTGGCCTGGGCCTAAATGCTTGTGACACGCCACTGGACCTGCCGTGCTCTGAAGGCCCTGCCCTTGGCCCCCTGCTCCCCTGCCCTTTGTTCAGTCACAGCAGAGATGGCCACACCCACTCCTTCAGTGAGGGCAGTGTTCCAACCAACCTCAGCCCCGCCCCCTCTCCGCAGTTTACCATGGACTACAGAGGCTGCATCCTGAGGCCAGGGCGTTCCGAGAATGCCAAGGGCAGACATGATGACCTTAAATGATTTCCTCTTGTGTCAGGCTTTGTAAACTTTAGGAGCTAGGAAATGGTCCACTTTACAGAAATGTTCAAATTTACTGGCATTTCATATATTCTCTGCTATAACATTGTCCTGATTCTTTCTGTATATTCTTTACTTATGTTTTTGTTTTCCTTAATCAAAGTGTGTCTTTTCAATCTTTTCAAAGAAGATTCTTTGGACTTACTAAATCACCTCAATTTTATACGTTTTCTGTTGTATTAAGTTCTGCTCATATCTTTATTTTTCTTTTTTCTATGTTCTCAGGGTTTATTGTTTTGATCTTCTGATGTCAATTAAAACACTTGGTTATTCATTTTAATAAATATTTTACTTATAAAGATTTGAACTTTTGAAGATTCCAGCTTACTTGTAAGTTTCTAAGGGTCAGGTCCTCTCCATTGTTGCTGGCCTAAGGTTTAGTTCACCATATAGCAATGTATATACTGACCTATTTTCCCCTCGACTTTCTGTGATTCCCTACATCTCACCTTTCTTTGCAGACAAGCCATTTGAAATACCCTTAACTTATTTCACAGCCAATAAGTCATTGAAATAATGTGTATTCTTAGAGAAATCTTCTTATATAATTAGGCAGAAAATCTCACCTGCCATAGTTTTCAAAACAGCATAATTTCACTCTTCTCAATGCTTAATCTGTTGTATTACACAACCTTTGAGTATTTAGCTTTATCAATGACATGTCCTTTAAAAATGTTTTAGAGATCCTACCAGTCTTTGAAAACATCCTTGTTCCTTGTTTCAGTTCCAGTTTTATGTATATATTCTGCCTTGCACCTGATTATTCCAACAATTGATGGATGGCCTTGGGAATCTAATTCTGGTATTGATAGTCTTTACTGATTGTCTCCCCTCGTAGCTGATTTTTTCATTATTGTGTAAATTTAGATCATGAGCTCATGTTTAGCTAAACAGCTGACCTTGTAAGAAGCTTAGGTGTGAACGCTCGTAAGCTTCAGGAGAAAGTCGGCAAAATTTATTTGTGTCCCTCCAATGAGTTGCCCACCAGGACACCGTTTTCTACAAGTGTTGGTCCAATACTCCCTCTAGAGGAAAGGGATTCCGACAGGGCTGATTGGCGGCCCCCGATCTGGGGCAGGGGCAGTGGGCAGCCTGTGGCCCGGTCTGGAGCCTCTTTGCATGTGTCCCTGGGACACATCTGCCTGCGAACTTCGGTCACCTGGCAGGAAGCTACGATGCCCAGACCTATGGTTAGCTGTGCAGCGAGGTGTACTGTGAGGACAGGTTCCACACACACTTCAAGTAAGAGGTCGGCCTGAGTGGAAAGGTGAGAGTTTGGGCAGCTGTGCAGACAAAAAAGGCATACTTTGGCCTGGGCCTAAATGCTTGTGACACGCCGCTGGACCTGCCGTGCTCTGAGGGCCCTGCCCTGGGCCCCCTGCTCCCCTGCCCTTTGTTCAGTCACAGCAGAGATGGCCACACCCACTCCTTCAGTGAGGGCAGTGTTCCAACCAACCTCAAACCCGCCCCCTCTCCGCAGTTTACCATGGAATACAGAGGCTGCATCCTGAGGCCAGGGCGTTCCGAGAATGCCAAGGGCAGACATGATGACCTTAAATGATTTCCTCTTGTGTCAGGTTTGGTAAACTTTAGGAGCTAGGAAATGGTCCACTTTACAGAAATGTTCAAATTTACTGGCATTTCATATATTCTCTGCTATAACATTGTCCTGATTCTTTCTGTATATTCTTTACTTATGTTTTTGTTTTCCTTAATCAAAGTGTGTCTTTTCAATATTTTCAAAGAAGATTCTTTGGACTTACTAAATCACCTCAATTTTATTCGTTTTCTGTTGTATTAAGTTCTGCTCATATCTTTATTTATCTTTTTTCTATGTTCTCAGGGTTTATTGTTTTGATCTTCTGATGTCCATTAAAACACTTGGTTATTCATTTTAATAAATATTTTACTTATAAAGATTTGAACTTTTGAAGATTCCAGCTTACTTCTAAGTTTCTAAGGGTCAGGTCCTCTCCATTGTTGCTGGCCTAAGTTTTAGTTCACCATATAGCAATGTATATATTGACCTATTTTCCCCTCGACATTCTGTGATTCCCTACATCTCACCTTTCTGTGCAGACAAGCCATTTGAAATACCCTTAACTTATTTCACAGCCAATAAGTCATTGAAATAATGTGTATTTTTAGAGAAATCTTCTTATATAATTAGGCAGAAAATCTCACCTGCCATAGTTTTCAAAACAGCATAATTTCACTCTTCTCAATGCTTAATCTGTTGTATTACACAACCTTTGAGTATTTAGATTTATCAATGACATGTCCTTTAAAAATGTTTTAGAGATCCTACCAGTCTTTGAAAACATCCTTGTTCCTTGTTTCAGTTCCAGTTTTATGTATATATTCTGCCTTGCACCTGATTATTCCAACAATTGATGGATGGCCTTGGGAATCTAATTCTGGTATTGATAGTCTTTACTGATTGTCTCCCCTCGTAGCTGATTTCTTCATTATTGTGTAAATTTAGATCATGAGCTCATGTTTAGCTAAACAGCTGACCTTGTAAGACGCTTAGGTGTGAACGCTCGTAAGCTTCAGGAGAAAGTCGGCAAAATTTATTTGTGTCCCTCCAATGAGTTGCCCACGAGGACACCGTTTTCTACAAGTGTTGGTCCAATACTCCCTCTAGAGGCAGGGGACTCCGACACGGCTGATAGTCGGCCCCAGATCTGGGGCAGGGGCAGTGGGCAGCCTGTGGCCCGGGCTGGAGCCTCTTTGCATGTGTCCCTGGGACACATCTGCCTGCGAACTTCGGTCACCTGGCAGGAAGCTACGATGCCCAGACCTATGGTTAGCTGTGCAGCGAGGTGTACTGTGAGGACAGGTTCCACACACACTTCAAGTAAGAGGTCGGCCTGAGTGGAAAGGTGAGAGTTTGGGCAGCTGTGCAGACAAAAAAGGCATACTTTGGCCTGGGCCTAAATGCTTGTGACACGCCGCTGGACCTGCCGTGCTCTGAGGGCCCTGCCCTGGGCCCCCTGCTCCCCTGCCCTTTGTTCAGTCACAGCAGAGATGGCCACACCCACTCCTTCAGTGAGGGCAGTGTTCCAACCAACCTCAAACCCGCCCCCTCTCCGCAGTTTACCATGGACTACAGAGGCTGCATCCTGAGGCCAGGGCGTTCCGAGAATGCCAAGGGCAGACATGATGACCTTAAATGATTTCCTCTTGTGTCAGGTTTGGTAAACTTTAGGAGCTAGGAAATGGTCCACTTTACAGAAATGTTCAAATTTACTGGCATTTCATATATTCTCTGCTATAACATTGTCCTGATTCTTTCTGTATATTCTTTACTTATGTTTTTGTTTTCCTTAATCAAAGTGTGTCTTTTCAATCTTTTCAAATATGATTCTTTGGACTTACTAAATCACCTCAATTTTATTCGTTTTCTGTTGTATTAAGTTCTGCTCATATCTTTATTTATCTTTTTTCTATGTTCTCAGGGTTTATTGTTTTGATCTTCTGATGTCCATTAAAACACTTGGTTATTCATTTTAATAAATATTTTACTTATAAAGATTTGAACTTTTGAAGATTCCAGCTTACTTCTAAGTTTCTAAGGGTCAGGTCCTCTCCATTGTTGCTGGCCTAAGTTTTAGTTCACCATATAGCAATGTATATATTGACCTATTTTCCCCTCGACATTCTGTGATTCCCTACATCTCACCTTTCTGTGCAGACAAGCCATTTGAAATACCCTTAACTTATTTCACAGCCAATAAGTCATTGAAATAATGTGTATTTTTAGAGAAATCTTCTTATATAATTAGGCAGAAAATCTCACCTGCCATAGTTTTCAAAACAGCATAATTTCACTCTTCTCAATGCTTAATCTGTTGTATTACACAACCTTTGAGTATTTAGATTTATCAATGACATGTCCTTTAAAAATGTTTTCGAGATCCTACCAGTCTTTGAAAACATCCTTGTTCCTTGTTTCAGTTCCAGTTTTATGTATATATTCTGCCTTGCACCTGATTATTCCAACAATTGATGGATGGCCTTGGGAATCTAATTCTGGTATTGATAGTCTTTACTGATTGTCTCCCCTCGTAGCTGATTTCTTCATTATTGTGTAAATTTAGATCATGAGCTCATGTTTAGCTAAACAGCTGACCTTGTCAGACGCTTAGGTGTGAACGCTCGTAAGCTTCAGCAGAGAGTCGGCAAAGATTTATTTGTGTCCCTCCAATGAGTTGCCCACGAGGACACCGTTTTCTACAAGTGTTGGTCCAATACTCCCTCTAGAGGCAGGGGACTCCGACAGGGCTGATTGGCGGCCCCCGATCTGGGGCAGGGGCAGTGGGCAGCCTGTGGCCCGGGCAGGAACCTCTTTGCATGTGTCCCTGGGACACATTTGCCTGCGAACTTCGGTCACCTGGCAGGAAGCTACGATGCCCAGACCTATGGTTAGCTGTGCAGCGAGGGGTACTGTGAGGACAGGTTCCACACACACTTCAAGTAAGAGGTCGGCCTGAGTGGAAAGGTGAGAGTTTGGGCAGCTGTGCAGACAAAGAAGGCACTCTTTGGCCTGGGCCTAAATGCTTGTGACACGCCACTGGACCTGCCGTGCTCTGAAGGCCCTGCCCTTGGCCCCCTGCTCCCCTGCCCTTTGTTCAGTCACAGCAGAGATGGCCACACCCACTCCTTCAGTGAGGGCAGTGTTCCAACCAACCTCAGCCCCGCCCCCTCTCCGCAGTTTACCATGGACTACAGAGGCTGCATCCTGAGGCCAGGGCGTTCCGAGAATGCCAAGGGCAGACATGATGACCTTAAATGATTTCCTCTTGTGTCAGGCTTTGTAAACTTTAGGAGCTAGGAAATGGTCCACTTTACAGAAATGTTCAAATTTACTGGCATTTCATATATTCTCTGCTATAACATTGTCCTGATTCTTTCTGTATATTCTTTACTTATGTTTTTGTTTTCCTTAATCAAAGTGTGTCTTTTCAATCTTTTCAAAGAAGATTCTTTGGACTTACTAAATCACCTCAATTTTATACGTTTTCTGTTGTATTAAGTTCTGCTCATATCTTTATTTTTCTTTTTTCTATGTTCTCAGGGTTTATTGTTTTGATCTTCTGATGTCAATTAAAACACTTGGTTATTCATTTTAATAAATATTTTACTTATAAAGATTTGAACTTTTGAAGATTCCAGCTTACTTGTAAGTTTCTAAGGGTCAGGTCCTCTCCATTGTTGCTGGCCTAAGGTTTAGTTCACCATATAGCAATGTATATACTGACCTATTTTCCCCTCGACTTTCTGTGATTCCCTACATCTCACCTTTCTTTGCAGACAAGCCATTTGAAATACCCTTAACTTATTTCACAGCCAATAAGTCATTGAAATAATGTGTATTCTTAGAGAAATCTTCTTATATAATTAGGCAGAAAATCTCACCTGCCATAGTTTTCAAAACAGCATAATTTCACTCTTCTCAATGCTTAATCTGTTGTATTACACAACCTTTGAGTATTTAGCTTTATCAATGACATGTCCTTTAAAAATGTTTTAGAGATCCTACCAGTCTTTGAAAACATCCTTGTTCCTTGTTTCAGTTCCAGTTTTATGTATATATTCTGCCTTGCACCTGATTATTCCAACAATTGATGGATGGCCTTGGGAATCTAATTCTGGTATTGATAGTCTTTACTGATTGTCTCCCCTCGTAGCTGATTTTTTCATTATTGTGTAAATTTAGATCATGAGCTCATGTTTAGCTAAACAGCTGACCTTGTAAGAAGCTTAGGTGTGAACGCTCGTAAGCTTCAGGAGAAAGTCGGCAAAATTTATTTGTGTCCCTCCAATGAGTTGCCCACCAGGACACCGTTTTCTACAAGTGTTGGTCCAATACTCCCTCTAGAGGAAAGGGATTCCGACAGGGCTGATTGGCGGCCCCCGATCTGGGGCAGGGGCTGTGGGCAGCCTGTGGCCCGGTCTGGAGCCTCTTTGCATGTGTCCCTGGGACACATCTGCCTGCGAACTTCGGTCACCTGGCAGGAAGCTACGATGCCCAGACCTATGGTTAGCTGTGCAGCGAGGTGTACTGTGAGGACAGGTTCCACACACACTTCAAGTAAGAGGTCGGCCTGAGTGGAAAGGTGAGAGTTTGGGCAGCTGTGCAGACAAAAAAGGCATACTTTGGCCTTGGCCTAAATGCTTGTGACACGCCGCTGGACCTGCCGTGCTCTGAGGGCCCTGCCCTGGGCCCCCTGCTCCCCTGCCCTTTGTTCAGTCACAGCAGAGATGGCCACACCCACTCCTTCAGTGAGGGCAGTGTTCCAACCAACCTCAAACCCGCCCCCTCTCCGCAGTTTACCATGGACTACAGAGGCTGCATCCTGAGGCCAGGGCGTTCCGAGAATGCCAAGGGCAGACATGATGACCTTAAATGATTTCCTCTTGTGTCAGGTTTGGTAAACTTTAGGAGCTAGGAAATGGTCCACTTTACAGAAATGTTCAAATTTACTGGCATTTCATATATTCTCTGCTATAACATTGTCCTGATTCTTTCTGTATATTCTTTACTTATGTTTTTGTTTTCCTTAATCAAAGTGTGTCTTTTCAATATTTTCAAAGAAGATTCTTTGGACTTACTAAATCACCTCAATTTTATTCGTTTTCTGTTGTATTAAGTTCTGCTCATATCTTTATTTATCTTTTTTCTATGTTCTCAGGGTTTATTGTTTTGATCTTCTGATGTCCATTAAAACACTTGGTTATTCATTTTAATAAATATTTTACTTATAAAGATTTGAACTTTTGAAGATTCCAGCTTACTTCTAAGTTTCTAAGGGTCAGGTCCTCTCCATTGTTGCTGGCCTAAGTTTTAGTTCACCATATAGCAATGTATATATTGACCTATTTTCCCCTCGACATTCTGTGATTCCCTACATCTCACCTTTCTGTGCAGACAAGCCATTTGAAATACCCTTAACTTATTTCACAGCCAATAAGTCATTGAAATAATGTGTATTTTTAGAGAAATCTTCTTATATAATTAGGCAGAAAATCTCACCTGCCATAGTTTTCAAAACAGCATAATTTCACTCTTCTCAATGCTTAATCTGTTGTATTACACAACCTTTGAGTATTTAGATTTATCAATGACATGTCCTTTAAAAATGTTTTAGAGATCCTACCAGTCTTTGAAAACATCCTTGTTCCTTGTTTCAGTTCCAGTTTTATGTATATATTCTGCCTTGCACCTGATTATTCCAACAATTGATGGATGGCCTTGGGAATCTAATTCTGGTATTGATAGTCTTTACTGATTGTCTCCCCTCGTAGCTGATTTCTTCATTATTGTGTAAATTTAGATCATGAGCTCATGTTTAGCTAAACAGCTGACCTTGTAAGACGCTTAGGTGTGAACGCTTGTAAGCTTCAGGAGAAAGTCGGCAAAATTTATTTGTGTCCCTCCAATGAGTTGCCCACGAGGACACCGTTTTCTACAAGTGTTGGTCCAATACTCCCTCTAGAGGCAGGGGACTCCGACACGGCTGATTGTCGGCCCCCGATCTGGGGCAGGGGCAGTGGGCAGCCTGTGGCCCGGGCTGGAGCCTCTTTGCATGTGTCCCTGGGACACATCTGCCTGCGAACTTCGGTCACCTGGCAGGAAGCTACGATGCCCAGACCTATGGTTAGCTGTGCAGCGAGGTGTACTGTGAGGACAGGTTCCACACACACTTCAAGTAAGAGGTTGGCCAGAGTGGAAAGATGAGAGTTTGGGCAGCTGTGCAGAAAAAGAAGGTGCCCTTTGGCCTGGGCCTAAATGCTTGTGACACGCCACTGGACCTGCCGTGCTCTGAGGGCCCAGCCCTGGGCCCCCTGCTCCCCTGCCCTTTGTTCAGTCACAGCAGAGATGGCCACACCCACTCCTTCAGTGAGGGCAGTGTTCCAACCAACCTCAGCCCCGCCCCCTCTCCGCAGTTTACCATGGACTACAGAGGCTGCATCCTGAGGCCAGGGCGTTCCGAGAATGCCAAGGGCAGACATGATGACCTTAAATGATTTCCTCTTGTGTCAGGCTTTGTAAACTTTAGGAGCTAGGAAATGGTCCACTTTACAGAAATGTTCAAATTTACTGGCATTTCATATATTCTCTGCTATAACATTGTCCTGATTCTTTCTGTATATTCTTTACTTATGTTTTTGTTTTCCTTAATCAAAGTGTGTCTTTTCAATCTTTTCAAAGAAGATTCTTTGGACTTACTAAATCACCTCAATTTTATACGTTTTCTGTTGTATTAAGTTCTGCTCATATCTTTATTTATCTTTTTTCTATGTTCTCAGGGTTTATTGTTTTGATCTTCTGATGTCAATTAAAACACTTGGTTATTCATTTTAATAAATATTTTACTTATAAAGATTTGAACTTTTGAAGATTCCAGCTTACTTGTAAGTTTCTAAGGGTCAGGTCCTCTCCATTGTTGCTGGCCTAAGGTTTAGTTCACCATATAGCAATGTATATATTGACCTATTTTCCCCTCGACTTTCTGTGATTCCCTACATCTCACCTGTCTTTGCAGACAAGCCATTTGAAATACCCTTAACTTATTTCTCAGCCAATAAGTCATTGAAATAATGTGTATTCTTAGAGAAATCTTCTTATATAATTAGGCAGAAAATCTCACCTGCCATAGTTTTCCAAACAGCATAATTTCACTCTTCTCAATGCTTAATCTGTTGTATTACACAACCTTTGAGTATTTAGCTTTATCAATGACATGTACTTTAAAAATGTTTTTGAGATCCTACCAGTCTTTGAAAACATCCTTGTTCCTTTTTTCAGTTCCAGTTTTATGTATATATTCTGCCTTGCACCTGATTATTCCAACAATTGATGGATGGCCTTGGGAATCTAATTCTGGTATTGATAGTCTTTACTGATTGTCTCCCCTCGTAGCTGATTTCTTCATTATTGTGTAAATTTAGATCATGAGCTCATGTTTAGCTAAACAGCTGACCTTGTAAGACGCTTAGGTGTGAATGCTCCTAAGCTTCAGGAGAAAGTCGGCAAAATTTATTTGTGTCCCTCCAATGAGTTGCCCACGAGAACACCGTTTTCTACAAGTGTTGGTCCAATACTCCCTCTAGAGGCAGGGGACTCCGACACGGATGATTGTCGTCCCCCGATCTGGGGCAGGGGCAGTGGGCAGCCTGTGGCCTGGGCTGGAGCCTCTTTGCATGTGTCCCTGGGACATATCTGCCTGCGAACTTCGGTCACCTGGCAGGAAGCTACGATGCCCAGACCTATGGTTAGCTGTGCAGCGAGGTGTACTGTGAGGACAGGTTCCACACACACTTCAAGTAAGAGGTTGGCCAGAGTGGAAAGATGAGAGTTTGGGCAGCTGTGCAGAAAAAGAAGGTGCCCTTTGGCCTGGGCCTAAATGCTTGTGACAGACCAGTGGACCTGCCCTGCTCTGAGGGCCCTGCCCTGGGCCCCCTCCTCCCCTGCCCTTTGTTCAGTCACAGCAGAGATGGCCACACCCACTCCTTCAGTGAGGGCAGAGTTCCAACCACCCTCAGCCCCGCCCCCTCTCCTCAGGTTACCATGGACTACAGAGGCTGCATCCTGAGGCAAGGGCGTTCCGAGAATGCCAAGGGCAGACATGATGACCTTAAATGATTTCCTCTTGTGTCAGGTTTGGTAAACTTTAGGAGCTAGGAAATGGTCCACTTTACAGAAATGTTCAAATTTACTGGCATTTCATATATTCTCTGATATTACATTGTCCTGATTCTTTCTGTATATTCTTTACTTATGTTTTTGTTTTCCTTAATCAAAGTGTGTCTTTTCAATCTTTTCAAAGAAGATTCTTTGGACTTACTAAATCACCTCAATTTTATACGTTTTCTGTTGTATTAAGTTCTGCTCATATCTTTATTTTTCTTTTTTCTATGTTCTCAGGGTTTATTGTTTTGATCTTCTGATGTCAATTAAAACACTTGGTTATTCATTTTAATAAATATTTTACTTATAAAGATTTGAACTTTTGAAGATTCCAGCTTACTTGTAAGTTTCTAAGGGTCAGGTCCTCTCCATTGTTGCTGGCCTAAGGTTTAGTTCACCATATAGCAATGTATATACTGACCTATTTTCCCCTCGACTTTCTGTGATTCCCTACATCTCACCTTTCTTTGCAGACAAGCCATTTGAAATACCCTTAACTTATTTCACAGCCAATAAGTCATTGAAATAATGTGTATTCTTAGAGAAATCTTCTTATATAATTAGGCAGAAAATCTCACCTGCCATAGTTTTCAAAACAGCATAATTTCACTCTTCTCAATGCTTAATCTGTTGTATTACACAACCTTTGAGTATTTAGCTTTATCAATGACATGTCCTTTAAAAATGTTTTAGAGATCCTACCAGTCTTTGAAAACATCCTTGTTCCTTGTTTCAGTTCCAGTTTTATGTATATATTCTGCCTTGCACCTGATTATTCCAACAATTGATGGATGGCCTTGGGAATCTAATTCTGGTATTGATAGTCTTTACTGATTGTCTCCCCTCGTAGCTGATTTTTTCATTATTGTGTAAATTTAGATCATGAGCTCATGTTTAGCTAAACAGCTGACCTTGTAAGAAGCTTAGGTGTGAACGCTCGTAAGCTTCAGGAGAAAGTCGGCAAAATTTATTTGTGTCCCTCCAATGAGTTGCCCACCAGGACACCGTTTTCTACAAGTGTTGGTCCAATACTCCCTCTAGAGGAAAGGGATTCCGACAGGGCTGATTGGCGGCCCCCGATCTGGGGCAGGGGCTGTGGGCAGCCTGTGGCCCGGTCTGGAGCCTCTTTGCATGTGTCCCTGGGACACATCTGCCTGCGAACTTCGGTCACCTGGCAGGAAGCTACGATGCCCAGACCTATGGTTAGCTGTGCAGCGAGGTGTACTGTGAGGACAGGTTCCACACACACTTCAAGTAAGAGGTCGGCCTGAGTGGAAAGGTGAGAGTTTGGGCAGCTGTGCAGACAAAAAAGGCATACTTTGGCCTTGGCCTAAATGCTTGTGACACGCCGCTGGACCTGCCGTGCTCTGAGGGCCCTGCCCTGGGCCCCCTGCTCCCCTGCCCTTTGTTCAGTCACAGCAGAGATGGCCACACCCACTCCTTCAGTGAGGGCAGTGTTCCAACCAACCTCAAACCCGCCCCCTCTCCGCAGTTTACCATGGACTACAGAGGCTGCATCCTGAGGCCAGGGCGTTCCGAGAATGCCAAGGGCAGACATGATGACCTTAAATGATTTCCTCTTGTGTCAGGTTTGGTAAACTTTAGGAGCTAGGAAATGGTCCACTTTACAGAAATGTTCAAATTTACTGGCATTTCATATATTCTCTGCTATAACATTGTCCTGATTCTTTCTGTATATTCTTTACTTATGTTTTTGTTTTCCTTAATCAAAGTGTGTCTTTTCAATATTTTCAAAGAAGATTCTTTGGACTTACTAAATCACCTCAATTTTATTCGTTTTCTGTTGTATTAAGTTCTGCTCATATCTTTATTTATCTTTTTTCTATGTTCTCAGGGTTTATTGTTTTGATCTTCTGATGTCCATTAAAACACTTGGTTATTCATTTTAATAAATATTTTACTTATAAAGATTTGAACTTTTGAAGATTCCAGCTTACTTCTAAGTTTCTAAGGGTCAGGTCCTCTCCATTGTTGCTGGCCTAAGTTTTAGTTCACCATATAGCAATGTATATATTGACCTATTTTCCCCTCGACATTCTGTGATTCCCTACATCTCACCTTTCTGTGCAGACAAGCCATTTGAAATACCCTTAACTTATTTCACAGCCAATAAGTCATTGAAATAATGTGTATTTTTAGAGAAATCTTCTTATATAATTAGGCAGAAAATCTCACCTGCCATAGTTTTCAAAACAGCATAATTTCACTCTTCTCAATGCTTAATCTGTTGTATTACACAACCTTTGAGTATTTAGATTTATCAATGACATGTCCTTTAAAAATGTTTTAGAGATCCTACCAGTCTTTGAAAACATCCTTGTTCCTTGTTTCAGTTCCAGTTTTATGTATATATTCTGCCTTGCACCTGATTATTCCAACAATTGATGGATGGCCTTGGGAATCTAATTCTGGTATTGATAGTCTTTACTGATTGTCTCCCCTCGTAGCTGATTTCTTCATTATTGTGTAAATTTAGATCATGAGCTCATGTTTAGCTAAACAGCTGACCTTGTAAGACGCTTAGGTGTGAACGCTTGTAAGCTTCAGGAGAAAGTCGGCAAAATTTATTTGTGTCCCTCCAATGAGTTGCCCACGAGGACACCGTTTTCTACAAGTGTTGGTCCAATACTCCCTCTAGAGGCAGGGGACTCCGACACGGCTGATTGTCGGCCCCCGATCTGGGGCAGGGGCAGTGGGCAGCCTGTGGCCCGGGCTGGAGCCTCTTTGCATGTGTCCCTGGGACACATCTGCCTGCGAACTTCGGTCACCTGGCAGGAAGCTACGATGCCCAGACCTATGGTTAGCTGTGCAGCGAGGTGTACTGTGAGGACAGGTTCCACACACACTTCAAGTAAGAGGTTGGCCAGAGTGGAAAGATGAGAGTTTGGGCAGCTGTGCAGAAAAAGAAGGTGCCCTTTGGCCTGGGCCTAAATGCTTGTGACACGCCACTGGACCTGCCGTGCTCTGAGGGCCCAGCCCTGGGCCCCCTGCTCCCCTGCCCTTTGTTCAGTCACAGCAGAGATGGCCACACCCACTCCTTCAGTGAGGGCAGTGTTCCAACCAACCTCAGCCCCGCCCCCTCTCCGCAGTTTACCATGGACTACAGAGGCTGCATCCTGAGGCCAGGGCGTTCCGAGAATGCCAAGGGCAGACATGATGACCTTAAATGATTTCCTCTTGTGTCAGGCTTTGTAAACTTTAGGAGCTAGGAAATGGTCCACTTTACAGAAATGTTCAAATTTACTGGCATTTCATATATTCTCTGCTATAACATTGTCCTGATTCTTTCTGTATATTCTTTACTTATGTTTTTGTTTTCCTTAATCAAAGTGTGTCTTTTCAATCTTTTCAAAGAAGATTCTTTGGACTTACTAAATCACCTCAATTTTATACGTTTTCTGTTGTATTAAGTTCTGCTCATATCTTTATTTATCTTTTTTCTATGTTCTCAGGGTTTATTGTTTTGATCTTCTGATGTCAATTAAAACACTTGGTTATTCATTTTAATAAATATTTTACTTATAAAGATTTGAACTTTTGAAGATTCCAGCTTACTTGTAAGTTTCTAAGGGTCAGGTCCTCTCCATTGTTGCTGGCCTAAGGTTTAGTTCACCATATAGCAATGTATATATTGACCTATTTTCCCCTCGACTTTCTGTGATTCCCTACATCTCACCTGTCTTTGCAGACAAGCCATTTGAAATACCCTTAACTTATTTCACAGCCAATAAGTCATTGAAATAATGTGTATTCTTAGAGAAATCTTCTTATATAATTAGGCAGAAAATCTCACCTGCCATAGTTTTCCAAACAGCATAATTTCACTCTTCTCAATGCTTAATCTGTTGTATTACACAACCTTTGAGTATTTAGCTTTATCAATGACATGTACTTTAAAAATGTTTTTGAGATCCTACCAGTCTTTGAAAACATCCTTGTTCCTTTTTTCAGTTCCAGTTTTATGTATATATTCTGCCTTGCACCTGATTATTCCAACAATTGATGGATGGCCTTGGGAATCTAATTCTGGTATTGATAGTCTTTACTGATTGTCTCCCCTCGTAGCTGATTTCTTCATTATTGTGTAAATTTAGATCATGAGCTCATGTTTAGCTAAACAGCTGACCTTGTAAGACGCTTAGGTGTGAATGCTCCTAAGCTTCAGGAGAAAGTCGGCAAAATTTATTTGTGTCCCTCCAATGAGTTGCCCACGAGAACACCGTTTTCTACAAGTGTTGGTCCAATACTCCCTCTAGAGGCAGGGGACTCCGACACGGATGATTGTCGTCCCCCGATCTGGGGCAGGGGCAGTGGGCAGCCTGTGGCCTGGGCTGGAGCCTCTTTGCATGTGTCCCTGGGACATATCTGCCTGCGAACTTCGGTCACCTGGCAGGAAGCTACGATGCCCAGACCTATGGTTAGCTGTGCAGCGAGGTGTACTGTGAGGACAGGTTCCACACACACTTCAAGTAAGAGGTTGGCCAGAGTGGAAAGATGAGAGTTTGGGCAGCTGTGCAGAAAAAGAAGGTGCCCTTTGGCCTGGGCCTAAATGCTTGTGACAGACCAGTGGACCTGCCCTGCTCTGAGGGCCCTGCCCTGGGCCCCCTCCTCCCCTGCCCTTTGTTCAGTCACAGCAGAGATGGCCACACCCACTCCTTCAGTGAGGGCAGAGTTCCAACCACCCTCAGCCCCGCCCCCTCTCCTCAGGTTACCATGGACTACAGAGGCTGCATCCTGAGGCAAGGGCGTTCCGAGAATGCCAAGGGCAGACATGATGACCTTAAATGATTTCCTCTTGTGTCAGGTTTGGTAAACTTTAGGAGCTAGGAAATGGTCCACTTTACAGAAATGTTCAAATTTACTGGCATTTCATATATTCTCTGATATTACATTGTCCTGATTCTTTCTGTATATTCTTTACTTATGTTTTTGTTTTCCTTAATCAAAGTGTGTCTTTTCAATCTTTTCAAAGAAGATTCTTTGGACTTACTAAATCACCTCAATTTTATACGTTTTCTGTTGTATTAAGTTCTGCTCATATCTTTATTTTTCTTTTTTCTATGTTCTCAGGGTTTATTGTTTTGATCTTCTGATGTCAATTAAAACACTTGGTTATTCATTTTAATAAATATTTTACTTATAAAGATTTGAACTTTTGAAGATTCCAGCTTACTTGTAAGTTTCTAAGGGTCAGGTCCTCTCCATTGTTGCTGGCCTAAGGTTTAGTTCACCATATAGCAATGTATATACTGACCTATTTTCCCCTCGACTTTCTGTGATTCCCTACATCTCACCTTTCTTTGCAGACAAGCCATTTGAAATACCCTTAACTTATTTCACAGCCAATAAGTCATTGAAATAATGTGTATTCTTAGAGAAATCTTCTTATATAATTAGGCAGAAAATCTCACCTGCCATAGTTTTCAAAACAGCATAATTTCACTCTTCTCAATGCTTAATCTGTTGTATTACACAACCTTTGAGTATTTAGCTTTATCAATGACATGTCCTTTAAAAATGTTTTAGAGATCCTACCAGTCTTTGAAAACATCCTTGTTCCTTGTTTCAGTTCCAGTTTTATGTATATATTCTGCCTTGCACCTGATTATTCCAACAATTGATGGATGGCCTTGGGAATCTAATTCTGGTATTGATAGTCTTTACTGATTGTCTCCCCTCGTAGCTGATTTTTTCATTATTGTGTAAATTTAGATCATGAGCTCATGTTTAGCTAAACAGCTGACCTTGTAAGAAGCTTAGGTGTGAACGCTCGTAAGCTTCAGGAGAAAGTCGGCAAAATTTATTTGTGTCCCTCCAATGAGTTGCCCACCAGGACACCGTTTTCTACAAGTGTTGGTCCAATACTCCCTCTAGAGGAAAGGGATTCCGACAGGGCTGATTGGCGGCCCCCGATCTGGGGCAGGGGCAGTGGGCAGCCTGTGGCCCGGTCTGGAGCCTCTTTGCATGTGTCCCTGGGACACATCTGCCTGCGAACTTCGGTCACCTGGCAGGAAGCTACGATGCCCAGACCTATGGTTAGCTGTGCAGCGAGGTGTACTGTGAGGACAGGTTCCACACACACTTCAAGTAAGAGGTCGGCCTGAGTGGAAAGGTGAGAGTTTGGGCAGCTGTGCAGACAAAAAAGGCATACTTTGGCCTGGGCCTAAATGCTTGTGACACGCCGCTGGACCTGCCGTGCTCTGAGGGCCCTGCCCTGGGCCCCCTGCTCCCCTGCCCTTTGTTCAGTCACAGCAGAGATGGCCACACCCACTCCTTCAGTGAGGGCAGTGTTCCAACCAACCTCAAACCCGCCCCCTCTCCGCAGTTTACCATGGAATACAGAGGCTGCATCCTGAGGCCAGGGCGTTCCGAGAATGCCAAGGGCAGACATGATGACCTTAAATGATTTCCTCTTGTGTCAGGTTTGGTAAACTTTAGGAGCTAGGAAATGGTCCACTTTACAGAAATGTTCAAATTTACTGGCATTTCATATATTCTCTGCTATAACATTGTCCTGATTCTTTCTGTATATTCTTTACTTATGTTTTTGTTTTCCTTAATCAAAGTGTGTCTTTTCAATATTTTCAAAGAAGATTCTTTGGACTTACTAAATCACCTCAATTTTATTCGTTTTCTGTTGTATTAAGTTCTGCTCATATCTTTATTTATCTTTTTTCTATGTTCTCAGGGTTTATTGTTTTGATCTTCTGATGTCCATTAAAACACTTGGTTATTCATTTTAATAAATATTTTACTTATAAAGATTTGAACTTTTGAAGATTCCAGCTTACTTCTAAGTTTCTAAGGGTCAGGTCCTCTCCATTGTTGCTGGCCTAAGTTTTAGTTCACCATATAGCAATGTATATATTGACCTATTTTCCCCTCGACATTCTGTGATTCCCTACATCTCACCTTTCTGTGCAGACAAGCCATTTGAAATACCCTTAACTTATTTCACAGCCAATAAGTCATTGAAATAATGTGTATTTTTAGAGAAATCTTCTTATATAATTAGGCAGAAAATCTCACCTGCCATAGTTTTCAAAACAGCATAATTTCACTCTTCTCAATGCTTAATCTGTTGTATTACACAACCTTTGAGTATTTAGATTTATCAATGACATGTCCTTTAAAAATGTTTTAGAGATCCTACCAGTCTTTGAAAACATCCTTGTTCCTTGTTTCAGTTCCAGTTTTATGTATATATTCTGCCTTGCACCTGATTATTCCAACAATTGATGGATGGCCTTGGGAATCTAATTCTGGTATTGATAGTCTTTACTGATTGTCTCCCCTCGTAGCTGATTTCTTCATTATTGTGTAAATTTAGATCATGAGCTCATGTTTAGCTAAACAGCTGACCTTGTAAGACGCTTAGGTGTGAACGCTCGTAAGCTTCAGGAGAAAGTCGGCAAAATTTATTTGTGTCCCTCCAATGAGTTGCCCACGAGGACACCGTTTTCTACAAGTGTTGGTCCAATACTCCCTCTAGAGGCAGGGGACTCCGACACGGCTGATAGTCGGCCCCAGATCTGGGGCAGGGGCAGTGGGCAGCCTGTGGCCCGGGCTGGAGCCTCTTTGCATGTGTCCCTGGGACACATCTGCCTGCGAACTTCGGTCACCTGGCAGGAAGCTACGATGCCCAGACCTATGGTTAGCTGTGCAGCGAGGTGTACTGTGAGGACAGGTTCCACACACACTTCAAGTAAGAGGTTGGCCAGAGTGGAAAGATGAGAGTTTGGGCAGCTGTGCAGAAAAAGAAGGTGCCCTTTGGCCTGGGCCTAAATGCTTGTGACAGCCCAGTGGACCTGCCGTGCTCTGAGGGCCCTGCCCTGGGCCCCCTCCTCCCCTGCCCTTTGTTCAGTCACAGCAGAGATGGCCACACCCACTCCTTCAGTGAGGGCAGAGTTCCAACCACCCTCAGCCCCGCCCCCTCTCCTCAGGTTACCATGGACTACAGAGGCTGCATCCTGAGGCCAGGGCGTTCCGAGAATGCCAAGGGCAGACATGATGACCTTAAATGATTTCCTCTTGTGTCAGGTTTGGTAAACTTTAGGAGCTAGGAAATGGTCCACTTTACAGAAATGTTCAAATTTACTGGCATTTCATATATTCTCTGATATTACATTGTCCTGATTCTTTCTGTATATTCTTTACTTATGTTTTTGTTTTCCTTAATCAAAGTGTGTCTTTTCAATCTTTTCAAAGAAGATTCTTTGGACTTACTAAATCACCTCAATTTTATACGTTTTCTGTTGTATTAAGTTCTGCTCATATCTTTATTTTTCTTTTTTCTATGTTCTCAGGGTTTATTGTTTTGATCTTCTGATGTCAATTAAAACACTTGGTTATTCATTTTAATAAATATTTTACTTATAAAGATTTGAACTTTTGAAGATTCCAGCTTACTTGTAAGTTTCTAAGGGTCAGGTCCTCTCCATTGTTGCTGGCCTAAGGTTTAGTTCACCATATAGCAATGTATATACTGACCTATTTTCCCCTCGACTTTCTGTGATTCCCTACATCTCACCTTTCTTTGCAGACAAGCCATTTGAAATACCCTTAACTTATTTCACAGCCAATAAGTCATTGAAATAATGTGTATTCTTAGAGAAATCTTCTTATATAATTAGGCAGAAAATCTCACCTGCCATAGTTTTCAAAACAGCATAATTTCACTCTTCTCAATGCTTAATCTGTTGTATTACACAACCTTTGAGTATTTAGCTTTATCAATGACATGTAGAGATCCTACCAGTCTTTGAAAACATCCTTGTTCCTTGTTTCAGGTCCAGTTTTATGTATATATTCTGCCTTGCACCTGATTATTCCAACAATTGATGGATGGCCTTGGGAATCTAATTCTGGTATTGATAGTCTTTACTGATTGTCTCCCCTCGTAGCTGATTTCTTCATTATTGTGTAAATTTAGATCATGAGCTCATGTTTAGCTAAACAGCTGACCTTGTAAGACGCTTAGGTGTGAACACTCGTAAGCTTCAGCAGAAAGATGGCAAAGATTTACTTGTGTCCCTCCAATGAGTTGCCCACGAGGACACCGTTTTCTACAAGTGTTGGTCCAATACTCCCTCTAGAGGAAGGGCCTCCAACAGGGCTGATTTGTGGCCCCCGATCTGGGGCAGGGGCAGTGGGCAGCCTGTGGCCCGGGCTGGAGCCTCTTTGCATGTGTCCCTGGGACACATCTGCCTGCGAACTTCGGTCACCTGGCAGGAAGCTATGATGCCCAGACCTATGGTTAGCTGTGCAGCGAGGTGTACTGTGAGGACAGGTTCCACACACACTTCAAGTAAGAGGTCGGCCTGAGTGGAAAGGTGAGAGTTTGGGCAGCTGTGCAGACAAAGAAGGCGCCCTTTGGCCTGGGCCTAAATGCTTGTGACACCCCACTGGACCTGCCGTGCTCTGAGGGCCCTGCCCTGGGCCCCCTGCTCCCCTGCCATTTGTTCAGTCACAGCAGAGATGGCCTCACCCACTCCTTCAGTGAGGGCAGAGTTCCAACCTGCCTCAGCCCTGCCCCCTCTCCGCAGGTTACCCTGGACTACAGAGGCTGCATCCTGAGGCCAGGGCGTTCCGAGAATGCCAAGGGCAGACATGATGACCTTAAATGATTTCCTCTTGTGTCAGGTTTGGTAAACCTTAGGAGCTAGGAAATGGTCCACTTTACAGAAATGTTCAAATTTACTGGCATTTCATATATTCTCTGCTATAACATTGTGCTGATTCTTTCTGTATATTCTTTACTTATGTTTTTGTTTTCCTTAATCAAAGTGTGTCTTTTCAATCTTTTCAAAGAAGATTCTTTGGACTTACTAAATCACCTCAATTTTATACGATTTCTGTTGTATTAAGTTCTGCTCATATCTTTATTTATCTTTTTTCTATGTTCTCAGGGTTTATTGTTTTGATCTTCTGATGTCAATTAAAACACTTGGTTATTCATTGTAATAAATATTTTACTTATAAAGATTTGAACTTTTGAAGATTCCAGCTTACTTGTAAGTTTCTAAGGGTCAGGTCCTCTCCATTGTTGCTGGCCTAAGGTTTAGTTCACCATATAGCAATGTATATATTGACCTATTTTCCCCTCGACTTTCTGTGATTCCCTACATCTCACCTTTCTTTGCAGACAAGCCATTTGAAATACCCTTAACTTATTTCACAGCCAATACGTCATTGAAATAATGTGTATTTTTAGAGAAATCTTCTTATATAATTAGGCAGAAAATCTCACCTGCCATAGTTTTCAAAACAGCATAATTTCACTCTTCTCAATGCTTAATCTGTTGTATTACACAACTTTTGAGTATTTAGCTTTATCAATGACATGTACTTTAAAAATGTTTTAGAGATCCTACCAGTCTTTGAAAACATCCTTGTTCCTTGTTTCAGTTCCAGTTTTATGTATATATTCTGCCGTGCACCTGATTATTCCAACAATTGATGGATGGCCTTGGGAATCTAATTCTGGTATTGATACTCTTTCCTGATTGTCTTCCCTCGTAGCTGATTTTTTCATTATTGTGTAAATTTAGATAATGAGCTCATGTTTAGCTAAACAGCTGACCTTGTAAGACGCTTAGGTGTGAACACTCGTAAGCTTCAGCAGAAAGATGGCAAAGATTTATTTGCGTCCCTCCAATGAGTTGCCCACGAGGACACCGTTTTCTACAAGTGTTGGTCCAATACTCCCTCTAGAGGAAGGGGACTCCGACAGGGCTGATTGGCGGCCCCCGATCTGGGGCAGGGGCAGTGGGCAGCCTGTGGCCCGGGCAGGAGCCTCTTTGCATGTGTCCCTGGGACACATCTGCCTGCGAACTTCGGTCACCTGGCAGGAAGCTACGATGTCCAGACCTATGGTTAGCTGTGCAGCGAGGTGTACTGTGAGGACAGGTTCCACACACACTTCAAGTAAGAGGTCGGCCTGAGTGGAAAGGTGAGAGTTTGGGCAGCTGTGCAGACAAAGAAGGCGCCCTTTGGCCTGGGCCTAAATGCTTGTGACAGCCCACTGGACCTGCCGTGCTCTGAGGGCCCTGCCCTGGGCCCCCTGCTCCCCTGCCCTTTGTTCAGTCACAGCAGAGATGGCCACACCCACTCCTTCAGTGAGGGCAGAGTTCCAACCACCCTCAGCCCCGCCCCCTCTCCGCAGGTTACCCTGGACTACAGAGGCTGCATCCTGAGGCCAGGG
This sequence comes from Mesoplodon mirus, assembly GCF_964341445.2. Lineage (NCBI taxonomy): Eukaryota > Metazoa > Chordata > Mammalia > Artiodactyla > Ziphiidae > Mesoplodon > Mesoplodon mirus. Next base: position 239,240 of record NW_028295256.1, read on the forward strand.
CGTTCCGAGAATGCCAAGGGCAGACATGATGACCTTAAATGATTTCCTCTTGTGTCAGGTTTGGTAAACTTTAGGAGCTAGGAAATGGTCCACTTTACAGAAATGTTCAAATTTACTGGCATTTCATATATTCTCTGCTATAACATTGTGCTGATTCTTTCTGTATATTCTTTACTTATGTTTTTGTTTTCCTTAATCAAAGTGTGTCTTTTCAATCTTTTCAAAGAAGATTCTTTGGACTTACTAAATCACCTCAATTTTATACGTTTTCTGTTGTATTAAGTTCTGCTCATATCTTTATTTATCTTTTTTCTATGTTCTCAGGGTTTATTGTTTTGATCTTCTGATGTCAATTAAAACACTTGGTTATTCATTGTAATAAATATTTTACTTATAAAGATTTGAACTTTTGAAGATTCCAGCTTACTTGTAAGTTTCTAAGGGTCAGGTCCTCTCCATTGTTGCTGGCCTAAGGTTTAGTTCACCATATAGCAATGTATATATTGACCTATTTTCCCCTCGACTTTCTGTGATTCCCTACATCTCACCTTTCTTTGCAGACAAGCCATTTGAAATACCCTTAACTTATTTCACAGCCAATAAGTCATTGAAATAATGTGTATTTTGAGAGAAATCTTCTTATATAATTAGGCAGAAAATCTCACCTGCCATAGTTTTCAAAACAGCATAATTTCACTCTTCTCAATGCTTAATCTGTTGTATTACACAACCTTTGAGTATTTAGCTTTATCAATGACATGTAGAGATCCTACCAGTCTTTGAAAACCTCCTTGTTCCTTGTTTCAGGTCCAGTTTTATGTATATATTCTGCCTTGCACCTGATTATTCCAACAATTGATGGATGGCCTTGGGAATCTAATTCTGGTATTGATAGTCTTTACTGATTGTCTCCCCTCGTAGCTGATTTCTTCATTATTGTGTAAATTTAGATCATGAGCTCATGTTTAGCTAAACAGCTGACCTTGTAAGACGCTTAGGTGTGAACACTCGTAAGCTTCAGCAGAAAGATGGCAAAGATTTATTTGCGTCCCTCCAATGAGTTGCCCACGAGGACACCGTTTTCTACAAGTGTTGGTCCAATACTCCCTCTAGAGGAAGGGGACTCCGACAGGGCTGATTGGCGGCCCCCGATCTGGGGCAGGGGCAGTGGGCAGCCTGTGGCCCGGGCAGGAGCCTCTTTGCATGTGTCCCTGGGACACATCTGCCTGCGAACTTCGGTCACCTGGCAGGAAGCTACGATGCCCAGACCTATGGTTAGCTGTGCAGCGAGGTGTACTGTGAGGACAGGTTCCACACACTCTTCAAGTAAGAGGTCGGCCTGAGTGGAAAGGTGAGAGTTTGGGCAGCTGTGCAGACAAAGAAGGCGCCCTTTGGCCTGGGCCTAAATGCTTGTGACACCCCACTGGACCTGCCGTGCTCTGAGGGCCCTGCCCTGGGCCCCCTGCTCCCCTGCCCTTTGTTCAGTCACAGCAGAGATGGCCACACCCACTCCTTCAGTGAGGGCAGAGTTCCAACCACCCTCAGCCCCGCCCCCTCTCCGCAGGTTACCCTGGACTACAGAGGCTGCATCCTGAGGCCAGGGCGTTCCGAGAATGCCAAGGGCAGACATGATGACCTTAAATGATTTCCTCTTGTGTCAGGTTTGGTAAACTTTAGGAGCTAGGAAATGGTCCACTTTACAGAAATGTTCAAATTTACTGGCATTTCATATATTCTCTGCTATAACATTGTGCTGATTCTTTCTGTATATTCTTTACTTATGTTTTTGTTTTCCTTAATCAAAGTGTGTCTTTTCAATCTTTTCAAAGAAGATTCTTTGGACTTACTAAATCACCTCAATTTTATACGTTTTCTGTTGTATTAAGTTCTGCTCATATCTTTATTTATCTTTTTTCTATGTTCTCAGGGTTTATTGTTTTGATCTTCTGATGTCAATTAAAACACTTGGTTATTCATTGTAATAAATATTTTACTTATAAAGATTTGAACTTTTGAAGATTCCAGCTTACTTGTAAGTTTCTAAGGGTCAGGTCCTCTCCATTGTTGCTGGCCTAAGGTTTAGTTCACCATATAGCAATGTATATATTGACCTATTTTCCCCTCGACTTTCTGTGATTCCCTACATCTCACCTTTCTTTGCAGACAAGCCATTTGAAATACCCTTAACTTATTTCACAGCCAATAAGTCATTGAAATAATGTGTATTTTTAGAGAAATCTTCTTATATAATTAGGCAGAAAATCTCACCTGCCATAGTTTTCAAAACAGCATAATTTCACTCTTCTCAATGCTTAATCTGTTGTATTACACAACCTTTGAGTATTTAGCTTTATCAATGACATGTATAGATCCTACCAGTCTTTGAAAACATCCTTGTTCCTTGTTTCAGGTCCAGTTTTATGTATATATTCTGCCTTGCACCTGATTATTCCAACAATTGATGGATGGCCTTGGGAATCTAATTCTGGTATTGATAGTCTTTACTGATTGTCTCCCCTCGTAGCTGATTTCTTCATTATTGTGTAAATTTAGATCATGAGCTCATGTTTAGCTAAACAGCTGACCTTGTAAGACGCTTAGGTGTGAACACTCGTAAGCTTCAGCAGAAAGATGGCAAAGATTTATTTGTGTCCCTCCAATGAGTTGCCCACGAGGACACCGTTTTCTACAAGTGTTGGTCCAATACTCCCTCTAGAGGAAGGGCCTCCAACAGGGCTGATTTGTGGCCCCCGATCTGGGGCAGGGGCAGTGGGCAGCCTGTGGCCCGGGCTGGAGCCTCTTTGCATGTGTCCCTGGGACACATCTGCCTGCGAACTTCGGTCACCTGGCAGGAAGCTATGATGCCCAGACCTATGGTTAGCTGTGCAGCGAGGTGTACTGTGAGGACAGGTTCCACACTCACTTCAAGTAAGAGGTCGGCCTGAGTGGAAAGGTGAGAGTTTGGGCAGCTGTGCAGACAAAGAAGGCGACCTTTGGCCTGGGCCTAAATGCTTGTGACACCCCACTGGACCTGCCGTGCTCTGAGGGCCCTGCCCTGGGCCCCCTGCTCCCCTGCCATTTGTTCAGTCACAGCAGAGATGGCCTCACCCACTCCTTCAGTGAGGGCAGAGTTCCAACCTGCCTCAGCCCTGCCCCCTCTCCGCAGGTTACCCTGGACTACAGAGGCTGCATCCTGAGGCCAGGGCGTTCCGAGAATGCCAAGGGCAGACATGATGACCTTAAATGATTTCCTCTTGTGTCAGGTTTGGTAAACCTTAGGAGCTAGGAAATGGTCCACTTTACAGAAATGTTCAAATTTACTGGCATTTCATATATTCTCTGCTATAACATTGTGCTGATTCTTTCTGTATATTCTTTACTTATGTTTTTGTTTTCCTTAATCAAAGTGTGTCTTTTCAATCTTTTCAAAGAAGATTCTTTGGACTTACTAAATCACCTCAATTTTATACGATTTCTGTTGTATTAAGTTCTGCTCATATCTTTATTTATCTTTTTTCTATGTTCTCAGGGTTTATTGTTTTGATCTTCTGATGTCAATTAAAACACTTGGTTATTCATTGTAATAAATATTTTACTTATAAAGATTTGAACTTTTGAAGATTCCAGCTTACTTGTAAGTTTCTAAGGGTCAGGTCCTCTCCATTGTTGCTGGCCTAAGGTTTAGTTCACCATATAACAATGTATATATTGACCTATTTTCCCCTCGACTTTCTGTGATTCCCTACATCTCACCTTTCTTTGCAGACAAGCCATTTGAAATACCCTTAACTTATTTCACAGCCAATACGTCATTGAAATAATGTGTATTTTTAGAGAAATCTTCTTATATAATTAGGCAGAAAATCTCACCTGCCATAGTTTTCAAAACAGCATAATTTCACTCTTCTCAATGCTTAATTTGTTGTATTACACAACTTTTGAGTATTTAGCTTTATCAATGACATGTACTTTAAAAATGTTTTAGAGATCCTACCAGTCTTTGAAAACATCCTTGTTCCTTGTTTCAGTTCCAGTTTTATGTATATATTCTGCCGTGCACCTGATTATTCCAACAATTGATGGATGGCCTTGGGAATCTAATTCTGGTATTGATACTCTTTCCTGATTGTCTTCCCTCGTAGCTGATTTTTTCATTATTGTGTAAATTTAGATCATGAGCTCATGTTTAGCTAAACAGCTGACCTTGTAAGACGCTTAGGTGTGAACACTCGTAAGCTTCAGCAGAAAGATGGCAAAGATTTATTTGCGTCCCTCCAATGAGTTGCCCACGAGGACACCGTTTTCTACAAGTGTTGGTCCAATACTCCCTCTAGAGGAATGGGACTCCGACAGGGCTGATTGGCGGCCCCCGATCTGGGGCAGGGGCAGTGGGCAGCCTGTGGCCCGGGCAGGAGCCTCTTTGCATGTGTCCCTGGGACACATCTGCCTGCGAACTTCGGTCACCTGGCAGGAAGCTACGATGTCCAGACCTATGGTTAACTGTGCAGCAAGGTGTACTGTGAGGACAGGTTCCACACACACTTCAAGTAAGACGTCGGCCTGAGTGGAAAGGTGAGAGTTTGGGCAGCTGTGCAGACAAAGAAGGCGCCCTTTGGCCTGGGCCTAAATGCTTGTGACAGCCCACTGGACCTGCCGTGCTCTGAGGGCCCTGCCCTGGGCCCCCTGCTCCCCTGCCCTTTGTTCAGTCACAGCAGAGATGGCCAGACCCACTCCTTCAGTGAGGGCAGAGTTCCAACCACCCTCAGCCCCGCCCCCTCTCCGCAGGTTACCCTGGACTACAGAGGCTGCATCCTGAGGCCAGGGCGTTCCGAGAATGCCAAGGGCAGACATGATGACCTTAAATGATTTCCTCTTGTGTCAGGTTTGGTAAACTTTAGGAGCTAGGAAATGGTCCACTTTACAGAAATGTTCAAATTTACTGGCATTTCATATATTCTCTGCTATAACATTGTGCTGATTCTTTCTGTATATTCTTTACTTATGTTTTTGTTTTCCTTAATCAAAGTGTGTCTTTTCAATCTTTTCAAAGAAGATTCTTTGGACTTACTAAATCACCTCAATTTTATACGTTTTCTGTTGTATTAAGTTCTGCTCATATCTTTATTTATCTTTTTTCTATGTTCTCAGGGTTTATTGTTTTGATCTTCTGATGTCAATTAAAACACTTGGTTATTCATTTTAATAAATATTTTACTTATAAAGATTTGAACTTTTGAAGATTCCAGCTTACTTGTAAGTTTCTAAGGGTCAGGTCCTCTCCATTGTTGCTGGCCTAAGGTTTAGTTCACCATATAGCAATGTATATATTGACCTATTTTCCCCTCGACTTTCTGTGATTCCCTACATCTCACCTTTCTTTGCAGACAAGCCATTTGAAATACCCTTAACTTATTTCACAGCCAATAAGTCATTGAAATAATGTGTATTTTTAGAGAAATCTTCTTATATAATTAGGCAGAAAATCTCACCTGCCATAGTTTTCAAAACAGCATAATTTCACTCTTCTCAATGCTTAATCTGTTGTATTACACAACCTTTGAGTATTTAGCTTTATCAATGACATGTAGAGATCCTACCAGTCTTTGAAAACATCCTTGTTCCTTGTTTCAGGTCCAGTTTTATGTATATATTCTGCCTTGCACCTGATTATTCCAACAATTAATGGATGGCCTTGGGAATCTAATTCTGGTATTGATAGTCTTTACTGATTGTCTCCCCTCGTAGCTGATTTCTTCATTATTGTGTAAATTTAGATCATGAGCTCATGTTTAGCTAAACAGCTGACCTTGTAAGACGCTTAGGTGTGAACACTCGTAAGCTTCAGCAGAAAGATGGCAAAGATTTATTTGTGTCCCTCCAATGAGTTGCCCACCAGGACACCGTTTTCTACAAGTGTTGGTCCAATACTCCCTCTAGAGGAAGGGCCTCCGACAGGGCTGATTTGTGGCCCCCGATCTGGGGCAGGGGCAGTGGGCAGCCTGTGGCCCGGGCTGGAGCCTCTTTGCATGTGTCCCTGGGACACATCTGCCTGCGAACTTCGGTCACCTGGCAGGAAGCTATGATGCCCAGACCTATGGTTAGCTGTGCAGCGAGGTGTACTGTGAGGACAGGTTCCACACACACTTCAAGTAAGAGGTCGGCCTGAGTGGAAAGGTGAGAGTTTGGGCAGCTGTGCAGACAAAGAAGGCGCCCTTTGGCCTGGGCCTAAATGCTTGTGACACCCCACTGGACCTGCCGTGCTCTGAGGGCCCTGCCCTGGGCCCCCTGCTCCCCTGCCATTTGTTCAGTCACAGCAGAGATGGCCTCACCCACTCCTTCAGTGAGGGCAGAGTTCCAACCACCCTCAGCCCCGCCCCCTCTCCGCAGGTTACCCTGGACTACAGACGCTGCATCCTGAGGCCAGGGCGTTCCGAGTATGCCAAGGGCAGACATGATGACCTTAAATGATTTCCTCTTGTGTCAGGTTTGGTAAACCTTAGGAGCTAGGAAATGGTCCACTTTACAGAAATGTTCAAATTTACTGGCATTTCATATATTCTCTGCTATAACATTGTGCTGATTCTTTCTGTATATTCTTTACTTATGTTTTTGTTTTCCTTAATCAAAGTGTGTCTTTTCAATCTTTTCAAAGAAGATTCTTTGGACTTACTAAATCACCTCAATTTTATACGATTTCTGTTGTATTAAGTTCTGCTCATATCTTTATTTATCTTTTTTCTATGTTCTCAGGGTTTATTGTTTTGATCTTCTGATGTCAATTAAAACACTTGGTTATTCATTGTAATAAATATTTTACTTATAAAGATTTGAACTTTTGAAGATTCCAGCTTACTTGTAAGTTTCTAAGGGTCAGGTCCTCTCCATTGTTGCTGGCCTAAGGTTTAGTTCACCATATAGCAATGTATATATTGACCTATTTTCCCCTCGACTTTCTGTGATTCCCTACATCTCACCTTTCTTTGCAGACAAGCCATGTGAAATACCCTTAACTTATTTCACAGCCAATAAGTCATTGAAATAATGTGTATTTTTAGAGAAATCTTCTTATATAATTAGGCAGAAAATCTCACCTGCCATAGTTTTCAAAACAGCATAATTTCACTCTTCTCAATGCTTAATCTGTTGTATTACACAACCTTTGAGTATTTAGCTTTATCAATGACATGTAGAGATCCTACCAGTCTTTGAAAACATCCTTGTTCCTTGTTTCAGGTCCAGTTTTATGTATATATTCTGCCTTGCACCTGATTATTCCAACAATTGATGGATGGCCTTGGGAATCTAATTCTGGTATTGATAGTCTTTACTGATTGTCTCCCCTCGTAGCTGATTTCTTCATTATTGTGTAAATTTAGATCATGAGCTCATGTTTAGCTAAACAGCTGACCTTGTAAGACGCTTAGGTGTGAACACTCGTAAGCTTCAGCAGAAAGATGGCAAAGATTTATTTGCGTCCCTCCAATGAGTTGCCCACGAGGACACCGTTTTCTACAAGTGTTGGTCCAATACTCCCTCTAGAGGAATGGGATTCCGACAGGGCTGATTGGCGGCCCCCGATCTGGGGCAGGGGCAGTGGGCAGCCTGTGGCCCGGGCAGGAGCCTCTTTGCATGTGTCCCTGGGACACATCTGCCTGCGAACTTCGGTCACCTGGCAGGAAGCTACGATGTCCAGACCTATGGTTAACTGTGCAGCAAGGTGTACTGTGAGGACAGGTTCCACACACACTTCAAGTAAGAGGTCGGCCTGAGTGGAAAGGTGAGAGTTTGGGCAGCTGTGCAGACAAAGAAGGCGCCCTTTGGCCTGGGCCTAAATGCTTGTGACAGCCCACTGGACCTGCCGTGCTCTGAGGGCCCTGCCCTGGGCCCCCTGCTCCCCTGCCCTTTGTTCAGTCACAGCAGAGATGGCCACACCCACTCCTTCAGTGAGGGCAGAGTTCCAACCACCCTCAGCCCCGCCCCCTCTCCGCAGGTTACCCTGGACTACAGAGGCTGCATCCTGAGGCCAGGGCGTTCCGAGAATGCCAAGGGCAGACATGATGACCTTAAATGATTTCCTCTTGTGTCAGGTTTGGTAAACTTTAGGAGCTAGGAAATGGTCCACTTTACAGAAATGTTCAAATTTACTGGCATTTCATATATTCTCTGCTATAACATTGTGCTGATTCTTTCTGTATATTCTTTACTTATGTTTTTGTTTTCCTTAATCAAAGTGTGTCTTTTCAATCTTTTCAAAGAAGATTCTTTGGACTTACTAAATCACCTCAATTTTATACGTTTTCTGTTGTATTAAGTTCTGCTCATATCTTTATTTATCTTTTTTCTATGTTCTCAGGGTTTATTGTTTTGATCTTCTGATGTCAATTAAAACACTTGGTTATTCATTGTAATAAATATTTTACTTATAAAGATTTGAACTTTTGAAGATTCCAGCTTACTTGTAAGTTTCTAAGGGTCAGGTCCTCTCCATTGTTGCTGGCCTAAGGTTTAGTTCACCATATAGCAATGTATATATTGACCTATTTTCCCCTCGACTTTCTGTGATTCCCTACATCTCACCTTTCTTTGCAGACAAGCCATTTGAAATACCCTTAACTTATTTCACAGCCAATAAGTCATTGAAATAATGTGTATTTTTAGAGAAATCTTCTTATATAATTAGGCAGAAAATCTCACCTGCCATAGTTTTCAAAACAGCATAATTTCACTCTTCTCAATGCTTAATCTGTTGTATTACACAACCTTTGAGTATTTAGCTTTATCAATGACATGTAGAGATCCTACCAGTCTTTGAAAACATCCTTGTTCCTTGTTTCAGGTCCAGTTTTATGTATATATTCTGCCTTGCACCTGATTATTCCAACAATTAATGGATGGCCTTGGGAATCTAATTCTGGTATTGATAGTCTTTACTGATTGTCTCCCCTCGTAGCTGATTTCTTCATTATTGTGTAAATTTAGATCATGAGCTCATGTTTAGCTAAACAGCTGACCTTGTAAGACGCTTAGGTGTGAACACTCGTAAGCTTCAGCAGAAAGATGGCAAAGATTTATTTGTGTCCCTCCAATGAGTTGCCCACCAGGACACCGTTTTCTACAAGTGTTGGTCCAATACTCCCTCTAGAGGAAGGGCCTCCGACAGGGCTGATTTGTGGCCCCCGATCTGGGGCAGGGGCAGTGGGCAGCCTGTGGCCCGGGCTGGAGCCTCTTTGCATGTGTCCCTGGGACACATCTGCCTGCGAACTTCGGTCACCTGGCAGGAAGCTATGATGCCCAGACCTATGGTTAGCTGTGCAGCGAGGTGTACTGTGAGGACAGGTTCCACACACACTTCAAGTAAGAGGTCGGCCTGAGTGGAAAGGTGAGAGTTTGGGCAGCTGTGCAGACAAAGAAGGCGCCCTTTGGCCTGGGCCTAAATGCTTGTGACACCCCACTGGACCTGCCGTGCTCTGAGGGCCCTGCCCTGGGCCCCCTGCTCCCCTGCCATTTGTTCAGTCACAGCAGAGATGGCCTCACCCACTCCTTCAGTGAGGGCAGAGTTCCAACCAGCCTCAGCCCCGCCCCCTCTCCGCAGGTTACCCTGGACTACAGAGGCTGCATCCTGAGGCCAGGGCGTTCCGAGAATGCCAAGGGCAGACATGATGACCTTAAATGATTTCCTCTTGTGTCAGGTTTGGTAAACCTTAGGAGCTAGGAAATGGTCCACTTTACAGAAATGTTCAAATTTACTGGCATTTCATATATTCTCTGCTATAACATTGTGCTGATTCTTTCTGTATATTCTTTACTTATGTTTTTGTTTTCCTTAATCAAAGTGTGTCTTTTCAATCTTTTCAAAGAAGATTCTTTGGACTTACTAAATCACCTCAATTTTATACGATTTCTGTTGTATTAAGTTCTGCTCATATCTTTATTTATCTTTTTTCTATGTTCTCAGGGTTTATTGTTTTGATCTTCTGATGTAAATTAAAACACTTGGTTATTCATTGTAATAAATATTTTACTTATAAAGATTTGAACTTTTGAAGATTCCAGCTTACTTGTAAGTTTCTAAGGGTCAGGTCCTCTCCATTGTTGCTGGCCTAAGGTTTAGTTCACCATATAGCAATGTATATATTGACCTATTTTCCCCTCGACTTTCTGTGATTCCCTACATCTCACCTTTCTTTGCAGACAAGCCATTTGAAATACCCTTAACTTATTTCACAGCCAATAAGTCATTGAAATAATGTGTATTTTTAGAGAAATCTTCTTATATAATTAGGCAGAAAATCTCACCTGCCATAGTTTTCAAAACAGCATAATTTCACTCTTCTCAATGCTTAATCTGTTGTATTACACAACTTTTGAGTATTTAGCTTTATCAATGACATGTACTTTAAAAATGTTTTAGAGATCCTACCAGTCTTTGAAAACATCCTTGTTCCTTGTTTCAGTTCCAGTTTTATGTATATATTCTGCCGTGCACCTGATTATTCCAACAATTGATGGATGGCCTTGGGAATCTAATTCTGGTATTGATAGTCTTTACTGATTGTCTCCCCTCGTAGCTGATTTCTTCATTATTGTGTAAATTTAGATCATGAGCTCATGTTTAGCTAAACAGCTGACCTTGTAAGACGCTTAGGTGTGAACACTCGTAAGCTTCAGCAGAGGGATGGCAAAGATTTATTTGCGTCCCTCCAATGAGTTGCCCACGAGGACACCGTTTTCTACAAGTGTTGGTCCAATACTCCCTCTAGAGGAATGGGACTCCGACAGGGCTGATTGGCGGCCCCCGATCTGGGGCAGGGGCAGGGGGCAGCCTGTGGCCCGGGCAGGAGCCTCTTTGCATGTGTCCCTGGGACACATCTGCCTGCGAACTTCGGTCACCTGGCAGGAAGCTACGATGTCCAGACCTATGGTTAACTGTGCAGCAAGGTGTACTGTGAGGACAGGTTCCACACACACTTCAAGTAAGAGGTCGGCCTGAGTGGAAAGGTGAGAGTTTGGGCAGCTGTGCAGACAAAGAAGGCGCCCTTTGGCCTGGGCCTAAATGCTTGTGACAGCCCACTGGACCTGCCGTGCTCTGAGGGCCCTGCGCTGGGCCCCCTGCTCCCCTGCCCTTTGTTCAGTCACAGCAGAGATGGCCACACCCACTCCTTCAGTGAGGGCAGAGTTCCAACCACCCTCAGCCCCGCCCCCTCTCCGCAGGTTACCCTGGACTACAGAGGCTGCATCCTGAGGCCAGGGCGTTCCGAGAATGCCAAGGGCAGACATGATGACCTTAAATGATTTCCTCATGTGTCAGGTTTGGTAAACTTTAGGAGCTAGGAAATGGTCCACTTTACAGAAATGTTCAAATTTACTGGCATTTCATATATTCTCTGCTATAACATTGTGCTGATTCTTTCTGTATATTCTTTACTTATGTTTTTGTTTTCCTTAATCAAAGTGTGTCTTTTCAATCTTTTCAAAGAAGATTCTTTGGACTTACTAAATCACCTCAATTTTATACGTTTTCTGTTGTATTAAGTTCTGCTCATATCTTTATTTATCTTTTTTCTATGTTCTCAGGGTTTATTGTTTTGATCTTCTGATGTCAATTAAAACACTTGGTTATTCATTTTAATAAATATTTTACTTATAAAGATTTGAACTTTTGAAGATTCCAGCTTACTTGTAAGTTTCTAAGGGTCAGGTCCTCTCCATTGTTGCTGGCCTAAGGTTTAGTTCACCATATAGCAATGTATATATTGACCTATTTTCCCCTCGACTTTCTGTGATTCCCTACATCTCACCTTTCTTTGCAGACAAGCCATTTGAAATACCCTTAACTTATTTCACAGCCAATAATTCATTGAAATAATGTGTATTTTTAGAGAAATCTTCTTATATAATTAGGCAGAAAATCTCACCTGCCATAGTTTTCAAAACAGCATAATTTCACTCTTCTCAATGCTTAATCTGTTGTATTACACAACCTTTGAGTATTTAGCTTTATCAATGACATGTAGAGATCCTACCAGTCTTTGAAAACATCCTTGTTCCTTGTTTCAGGTCCAGTTTTATGTATATATTCTGCCTTGCACCTGATTATTCCAACAATTGATGGATGGCCTTGGGATTCTAATTCTGGTATTGATAGTCTTTACTGATTGTCTCCCCTCGTAGCTGATTTCTTCATTATTGTGTAAATTTAGATCATGAGCTCATGTTTAGCTAAACAGCTGACCTTGTAAGACGCTTAGGTGTGAACACTCGTAAGCTTCAGCAGAAAGATGGCAAAGATTTATTTGTGTCCCTCCAATGAGTTGCCCACGAGGACACCGTTTTCTACAAGTGTTGGTCCAATAATCCCTCTAGAGGAAGGGCCTCAGACAGGGCTGATTTGTGGCCCCCGATCTGGGGCAGGGGCAGTGGGCAGCCTGTGGCCCGGGCTGGAGCCTCTTTGCATGTGTCCCTGGGACACATCTGCCTGCGAACTTCGGTCACCTGGCAGGAGGCTATGATGCCCAGACCTATGGTTAGCTGTGCAGTGAGGTGTACTGTGAGGACAGGTTCCACACACACTTCAAGTAAGAGGTCGGCCTGAGTGGAAAGGTGAGAGTTTGGGCAGCTGTGCAGACAAAGAAGGCGCCCTTTGGCCTGGGCCTAAATGCTTGTGACACCCCACTGGACCTGCCGTGCTCTGAGGGCCCTGCCCTGGGCCCCCTGCTCCCCTGCCATTTGTTCAGTCACAGCAGAGATGGCCTCACCCACTCCTTCAGTGAGGGCAGAGTTCCAACCAGCCTCAGCCCCGCCCCCTCTCCGCAGGTTACCCTGGACTACAGAGGCTGCATCCTGAGGCCAGGGCGTTCCGAGAATGCCAAGGGCAGACATGATGAAATTAAATGATTTCCTCTTGTGTCAGGTTTGGTAAACCTTAGGAGCTAGGAAATGGTCCACTTTACAGAAATGTTCAAATTTACTGGCATTTCATATATTCTCTGCTATAACATTGTGCTGATTCTTTCTGTATATTCTTTACTTATGTTTTTGTTTTCCTTAATCAAAGTGTGTCTTTTCAATCTTTTCAAAGAAGATTCTTTGGACTTACTAAATCACCTCAATTTTATACGATTTCTGTTGTATTAAGTTCTGCTCATATCTTTATTTATCTTTTTTCTATGTTCTCAGGGTTTATTGTTTTGATCTTCTGATGTCAATTAAAACACTTGGTTATTCATTGTAATAAATATTTTACTTATAAAGATTTGAACTTTTGAAGATTACAGCTTACTTGTCAGTTTCTAAGGGTCAGGTCCTCTCCATTGTTGCTGGCCTAAGGTTTAGTTCACCATATAGCAATGTATATATTGACCTATTTTCCCCTCGACTTTCTGTGATTCCCTACATCTCACCTTTCTTTGCAGACAAGCCATTTGAAATACACTTAACTTATTTCACAGCCAATAAGTCATTGAAATAATGTGTATTTTTAGAGAAATCTTCTTATATAATTAGGCAGAAAATCTCACCTGCCATAGTTTTCAAAACAGCATAATTTCACTCTTCTCAATGCTTAATCTGTTGTATTACACAACCTTTGAGTATTTAGCTTTATCAATGACATGTAGAGATCCTACCAGTCTTTGAAAACCTCCTTGTTCCTTGTTTCAGGTCCAGTTTTATGTATATATTCTGCCTTGCACCTGATTATTCCAACAATTGATGGATGGCCTTGGGAATCTAATTCTGGTATTGATAGTCTTTACTGATTGTCTCCCCTCGTAGCTGATTTCTTCATTATTGTGTAAATTTAGATCATGAGCTCATGTTTAGCTAAACAGCTGACCTTGTA